>NC_054497.1:16592528-16871364 GCF_017639515.1 Carcharodon carcharias
ATAGTTAACTTTTACCTCAGTGTCTTGCATAAACCGGACGGATGCTGAGGGTAGTTCGCTGGCCTGATTTAGTATTTCGATCATTGTGACATTCAATGTTTATGAGTGTTGTTCACACTGTTTTACCTTTTATTGGGGATCATGGCTACAACTCGGAAAGTCCGCAACCAGCGACCGTTTGCCGCCAGGTTGCGAACGCGCGCCAGCAGCCGCCCCCCCCCCCCCCCCCACGCAATCACCCGCGCCGACCGTTATCATTTGAAGTAGCGTGAAAGGGGGCGGGGGAACAGCCGAAAACCCCGCCCATATGGCCCACGCCCTCTGCAAGCCCCGCCCCCCGCGCGCTGTCAGTTAGTATTTGAATTGCGCATTGTCCATCGTCCCTTGGAGATGCCGAGCCGGCCCCACAGGGGAGGGGGTGGTTAACTCGGAGGTAAATTTATCAGGCACAGTTTCACCAAAGATTTTTGTTTTAACCTTCCGGAACCCGTCTCAGCTGTTATTCTAACTTTTATTGCACTGATCTTCCCGGGGTGGGGAGGGGGGTAGTGCGCCTGTCTTATGAGGTTTGCCTCAGGACCACGAGCATCCAGATTGTGATGGTGGCTCCCAGGCTGCGCGCACTCTCCCGCAAAATCTCCCGCTAGGATGAAGAAGGCAACCCTCGTGCTTCCCCCAATTCTGAGAAAAATTAGGCCTTGACCCACCAGAAGAGGAATTGCATCCTTCATGGCTGGAATTCCTTCCTGCCACAGGCTCCTGCCCTGGAGTATGAGGGAAATCCTCTTGGATCACCGGCTGGGTACAGGCTGGTCTATGGTGGGTGCAACTGATAACTGTGTCCAATGCACTTATGGAACTTCATTTCCAAATTTCTGCTCTGTGAATTAGTGGTATAATACTGTAAATATCCTCGGTTGGTAGATTATAAAGAGAGAGTTCTGCTCTACCAAAATGTCTCACATCTCCAACCAACAGTAGGGAGGAAACTGTTAACTCACGTAGGGTTTCACTCCCACTCCTTGCTCCTGGGCTGTAAGCTCCAAATTGTTGGATGGATGCAGCATGGAACAGAAGATTTGTTTTAGAATCACCCTCCTGTTACATCACAAAGTACCATCTGTGTTAAATCACCCTCCTGTTACATCACAAAGTACCATCTGTGTTAAATCACCCTCCTGTTACATCACAAAGTACCATCTGTGTTAAATCACCCTCCTGTTACATCACAAAGTACCATCTGTGTTAAATCACCCTCCTGTTACATCACAAAGTACCATCTGTGTTAAATCACCCTCCTGTTACATCACAAAGTACCATCTGTGTTAAATCACCCTCCTGTTACATCACAAAGTACCATCTGTGTTAAATCACCCTCCTGTTACATCACAAAGTACCATCTGTGTTAAATCACCCTCCTGTTACATCACAAAGTACCATCTGTGTTAAATCACCCTCCTGTTACATCACAAAGTACCATCTGTGTTAAATCACCCTCCTGTTACATCACAAAGTACCATCTGTGTTAAATCACCCTCCTGTTACATCACAAAGTACCATCTGTGTTAAATCACCCTCCTGTTACATCACAAAGTACCATCTGTGTTAAATCACCCTCCTGTTACATCACAAAGTACCATCTGTGTTAAATCACCCTCCTGTTACATCACAAAGTACCATCTGTGTTAAATCACCCTCCTGTTACATCACAAAGTACCATCTGTGTTAAATCACCCTCCTGTTACATCACAAAGTACCATCTGTGTTAAATCACCCTCCTGTTACATCACAAAGTACCATCTGTGTTAAATCACCCTCCTGTTACATCACAAAGTACCATCTGTGTTAAATCACCCTCCTGTTACATCACAAAGTACCATCTGTGTTAAATCACCCTCCTGTTACATCACAAAGTACCATCTGTGTTAAATCACCCTCCTGTTACATCACAAAGTACCATCTGTGTTAAATCACCCTCCTGTTACATCACAAAGTACCATCTGTGTTAAATCACCCTCCTGTTACATCACAAAGTACCATCTGTGTTAAATCACCCTCCTGTTACATCACAAAGTACCATCTGTGTTAAATCTACTGGGCCCAACGGTTAGTGAGGGAGGGAAGTTTGCGTAATGTTAACAGGTAAAGGAAGAGGAATTCTATTTTTTTGGAAACAAGCCTTTATTTGCAACGTACAATGTAGTGATCGGGAACCCCAAAGTGGCTTCAGGGCTTTAATTGGATGGGGAAGGTTCATTTTCGCTGTTTCTTCTTTTTTTTTTAAGATCTGACCAAGGGTTACGCTCAAATTGTTAACTTGTCTGTTCTATCCATGGACGTTGATTGACTTAGTGAGTCCAGTATTTGGTGTTTTTGGTACTGAGAAATGCCCTCTTTCTTTATTTGAAAGAATTACTTTTACATTTGTGGCACCTGTTTTACAGGTTGGGCAATTAACATGCATACACCAATATGCGATGCCTATGCCTTGCTGATTACTTCATGACTACCAGATGTGAAGTAAAATTCTTGTTTGATTTCCTCCATTTATTATTTGAATTTGATATGGTTAATTTTGCTAATTTCTTTTGATTAGAACTACCTGGAGTGGGAATCTCTGTTATTCCTTGGGAGGCACCTGTTGAATTCCAGTCAAGCTCAATCTCACAATTAAAGTCATTGAGTTATACAGCGCAGAAATAGGCCCTTTGGCCCATCATATCCATGCCAGCCATCAAGCATCTATCTATTCTAATCCCATTTTCCAGCACTTGGCGCGTAGCCCTGTATGCTATGGGAATTCCCCTGGCCCGTTTGAAATGAAACCCTTTCAAGTTATGTTGATGTTTGCTGTTGCCTCTTCCTATAGGCATTACCCAACATTTATATCCACATTAAACTCCACATGACATAACTCAACCCATTCACAAGCTGGTCCAAGTCTCTCTGAAGATAATGGCCCTAAAACTTCCCCCCCGACTTTCTGTTGATTATGTAATTACAACAGCAGATTGTGCCAGCGACCTGGTTTAGGGGAAGAAAATCACTCCTGGGATGAGAGTGTTGCTGTCTTTGTCTGATCATAACAATGTACTGAGAAAGTCATGGTAAGATTTCCTTAATAATAGATTCCAGCACTTTCCTGGTGAAGTCAGACCAACTGCCCTGTAGCTCCCTGTTTTCTCTCCCTCTCCTTTTTTGAATAATGCTGTTACATTTTCTAACTTCCAATCAGCTAGAACTGTTCTAGAATTTGGGGAATTTTGGAAAACCATAACCAGTGCATCCAGTATCACCACTGCTATCTCTTTTCAAATTCTTGGATGTGGGATCAGGTCCTGGGGTTTGGTGGCTTTTAGTCCCTTAAATCTTTCCAATACCTGTTCTCTGCTGATATTAATTACATTAAGTTCCTCACTCTTATTTGCACTTTGGTTGTCCACTGTTTCTGAAACGAGCCCTTTGGTTGCCCTCTGTTTCCGGGATTACTTAGTACTGTCTAGAGCATGCTGCTTCCGTTCTTACTAAAATGTAGCTTCATTGGGTTAGCATCTCATTTTCAGCTTTGCCTGGTGTTGTCCTGGCATACACTCATTCTCATACACTCCTCATTGAACCAGGATTGGTCTCCTGGCTTGATGTAGTGGTAGAGTGAGGGATACGCCAGGTCAAGCGGTTACGTATTGTGGCCGAATCCAATTCTGCTGCTGCTAGTGATGGCCCACAGCGTCTCATGGATTCCCAGTTTTAAGTTGCCAGTTCTGTTCTCCAGTTTAGCATGGTGGTATTGCCACACAACATGGAGAGTGCCCTTGGTGTGAAGTGAGACTTTGCCTCCACAAGGACCGTATGGTGGTCACTCCTACCAATATTGTCATGGAAAGACACATCTATGACAGGTAGATTGGTGTGGACGAGGTCAAGCAGAATTTTCCCTCTTGGTTCTTTCACCATCTACTACAAGCCCAGCCTGGCAGATATGTTCTTCAGGACTTGGCCAGCTAGGTTACTAATAGTGCTACTGACCCATTCTTGGTGATTGACATTGAAGTCCCCCACCCAGAGTGAATTCTTTGTCCTTGCTACAGTCAATGCTTATCCAAGTGTTCAACATGTAAAAGTCCTGATTCATCTGTTGAAGGAGGGTGGTAGGTTGTAATCAGTAGGAGATTTCTTCACCCATGGTTGACTTGATGCAATGAGATTTCCTGGGGTCTGGAGTCAGTGTTGAAGATCCCAGTGCCACTCCCTCCTGACTATATACCACTTTGCTGCCACTTCTGCTGGATCTGGCCTGCCAATGGCACATACCAAGTGGTGGTGTTGGAGGAGCCTGGAACACTGGCTGTGGGACAGTTCCCCCAATTTTGACACAAGTCCCCAGATGTTAGTGAGGAGGACTTTAGGGGATCGACTGGGGTTGGTGTGCCTTTGATGTTTCCAATGCCTAGGTCAGTTCCAGGTGGTCCATCCAGTTTTATTCTTATTTAGCTTTTCTGTAGTGGTTTCATACAACAAGTGGCTCATGAGGACATTGCTGTGAGTTTAGAGTCTCATGCAGACTAGACCAGGTAAGGATGGTGGATTTCCTTCCCTAAGGGACATTAGTAAACCAAGTATAGGAACATAGGACTTATGAGCAGTCGTAGGTCATTCAGCCCTTTGAGCAGGCTGTGTTAAAGTTACAGCAGCATAGCAACAGAAAGTCTGCCAAAATTCCTCAGCCCATTTCTTTCCCATTCACTGCGCACCCACAGAACTTCATGTAATCAGCAACTTTACAAACATTCTGTTCTATATTATTTCACAAATCAGAGATCCAGAAAACATCACAAGCTACTTTCTCCAGGCAGAGTATTTTCCATTTATTTTCTAATGGTGAGTCAATTCTCAAATCATTTAAACCATTTAACAACTCTTTGTGAGCCTTCACTTTGTTTGCTAACCTCATTTAAGGAACTTTACTGAGTCCTTTTTTGAAAATCCACATGACTGGATCACCTTCATCAACTAGCTCAGTTATCCTCTTATAACAGGGGAGGTAATGGCGTCGTGGTATTGTCGCTGGATTTGTAATCCAGTGATTCGCTGGTTTCGGATCCCACCATGGCAGATGGTAGAATTTGAATTCAATAAAAATCTGGAGTTAAAAATCTAATGCTGACCATGAAACCGACAATGAAACCATTGTTGTTTGTTGTAAAAATCCATCTGGTTCACTAATGTCCTTTGGGGAAGGGAACCTGCCGTCCTTACCTGGTCAGGCCTACAGACCCACAGCAATGTGGTTGACTCTTAAATGCCCCCTGAACAAGAGCAAGTAGGGATGGGCAATAAATGCTGGCCTAGCCAGTGACGCTCACATCCCATGAATGAATTTTTTAAAATTTCCAATAGATGTGAGTAATTACTTAGCACTTGGCTGTTCCCTGTGGTTGCTGAGCTCTTTATATATTCATATGCAATGTTCTGTAGATCACGCTCAGAATTTTCCTATTAAGTATGCTATATGAACCAGCATATAGTCACTTAATTTATGTTTTACTTGTTCTTTTAAACATTTCTACCACATTAACTCACTCTTTAATCCTCTATTTCTGAAGAAGTGATAAAATATCATCCAAATTCTCCTTAATATTGTTCTAGTATTCCATCTATTCGAGGAGCCTTGTGGATATTTAGTCCTACCAGAATCTGCATAAAATACACTTCATTCACTCCTGTGTGGATTTCTTGGCCCTCTTATGTGACTGGAATTTATCTTCGGTTGTTCTTTGTGCAAACTGATTAAAACAATCCATTCAGTATAGCTGCTATTGCCTGATCATTTGCAGTATTTTTCAACAAGTCCTCTTTTAATGGACACATTTCTTCTTTGACCTTCCTTCTATTATTAACATAGTTGTAAAACCTTTGGGATTTCTCTTTACATTGGAACATTATAAAATGAATATCAGACTCATGCTATTCCTGGGCCTGTATTAATATTTCGCTGAATGTAAAGACAAAATGTAAAACTAATTAATCAGTTCCAATGTGCAAGTTTGATAATCATACAATTAATTGTTTATCTTTGAGTTTTACCTTTTGGTTGGTAACATTTCCCAGGCATCCATTGCCTGTCAAGAGGAAAAAAGTTTCAATAAACGTGTACAAACAAAACTCGGTGGAATTTTACGGCTCGTCCCACTGAAGTCAATGGACTTTAGAACCCGCTGTGCCCCCACCACAATGGGACCATAAAATTCTACCCCTAGTTTATGAAGTGAAGCTGGTTTGGTGCAAGGATATCAGCAGGAGAACATTTTGGTGGTAGATTTAGTGATAAAGATAATCCAGTAATAAAAGTTATGAATTTGGAAAAGCCAGTTTTACTAAGATGAGAGATGATTCAGCAAGAGTGGACTGGAAACAGCTACTTAGAATCATAGAATGGTTATAGCACAGAAGGAAGCCATTTGGCCTGTCCTGTCTGTGCTGGATCACAGAGCGACTCCGCTAGTCCCACTCCCCTGTCTTTTCCCTGTGGCCATGAAGAAGTGATGGGACTCCTAAATCTAGAGCACCTTGGATATCAAAGAACATATAGGGTAGGATAAGGCAAAAAAGGGAAGCTTATGTCAGATACTGAGAGCTCAAAACTTCAGAAAACCTGGAGAAGTATAGAAAGTGCAGGGGAGAAATTAAAAGAGAAATTGGGAAAGCAAAGGGAGGGTATGAAAAAATATTGGTAAGTTAAATCGGGGAAAACCCAAAGATGTTTTATAAATACAAAAAGTGCAAGAGGCTAACTAAGAAAGGAGTAGGGCCTATTAGAGACCAGAAAGGTAACCTGTATGTGGATGTAGAAGATGTTGGACTGGTTCTGTATTCACAAAAGAGGGGAATGATGCAAATTAAGGGCTGTTAAGAAAAGACAGGGAGGAAATAGCAAAGGATCTGATTATCATCTTTGGCTATAGGTGTGACGTCGGGTGACTGATAATGTTGTAACAGATCTGATCACCACTTGGATATGCACTTGAAATACTATAATCTACAATGCTATGGACCAAGAGCTGGAAAGTGGGATTAGACTGGTGACTGTTTCTCAGCCAGCATAGACAAAGTGGGCCAATTGGTGCCCTCCTGACCTATAAAGTTCTATGATTATAGGAAGGATGTGATTGCACAAGGGAAGCTACAAGGGAGATTTGTCAGAAATGGAATATTTTAGCTATGAGGAAAGAATGTATAAGCTGGGACTGTTTTCTTTGGAATAAAGGAGGCTGAGGGGAGATTTAATTGAAATGTATAAAATTATGAGGGGCTGAGATAGAGTGGAAAGGAAGGAACTATTTCTCTTTGCAGAGAGATCAATAATAATGTAGATTTAAATTTGAAAAATTAGAGGGGAGAAGAGGAGAACAACTTTTATCCAGTAAGTGGTATGGATAGGAAACTCACTGCCTTAAAGGGTGGTAGAGGCAGAAGTCCTCATTAAGTTTTTAAAAAATCACTTGCATGCGCACTAGAGGTGCTTTAACCTACAGGCTACAAACTAAGATCTGAAAAGTGAGATTAATATGGATGGCTCTTTTACAGCTGACACAGAATGATAGGCTGAATGGCCTTCTTCTGAGTCATAAATTTCTATGATCAAAATCATCCCATACATCTATTGGAATTGTGAGGTAGCGTTACTGACGGCAATGTACTAGTCCATGGCCAATGCAGTAAGACCTGGTCAACATTCAGGCTTGGGCTGATAAGTGGCAAGTAATATTTGTGCCACAAAAGTGTCAAGCAATTACCATTCCAACAATAGAGAATCTAACCATCTCCCCTTGATACTCAATGTAATTACCATCATGAATCTCCCTCTGTCAACATCCTGGGGGGTTCACAATTGACATATTTGGACTAGCCAGATAAATATGGCTAAAAGAGCAGGTCTGAGACTGGGAATTCTGCAGCAAGTAATTCACCATCTACAAGGCACACATCAGGATTGTGATGAAATTCTTCCCAGTTTCTGGATGAGTACAATTCTAACAATACTCAAGAAGCACGACACCATCTAAAAAAAAAGCAGCCGCTTGCTTGGCACCCCGTCCACCAACTTAAACATTCACTCCCTCCATCACCTGCGCATAATGGCTGCACTCTGTACCATCTACAAGATGGACTGCAGCAACTCGCCAAGTCTTCAACAACACCTTCCAAACTCTTGACCTCTACCACCTGGAAGGAGGGGGGCAGCAGACATCGAAACACCAGCACCTGCGAGTTCCCTTCCAATCCACACATTATCCTGATTTGGAACTTGCCAATTTTTTCCCCTCCCCTCCCCTCCTAAAGGCACTGATGCCTTGCTGGATACATGCCCACAGGCACTGGGCATCATCTAGCACCTTTTACCCAAGTGACATCAACTGTTGGTAGGTTATTTGACCAGGGAGGCATAATAGTCGAGCCCAAAACTATTCTCAACAGCTGTCTGTTCAAGGGCCATTTGTTACAGGGGTCACTGGATAATGAGCAGACATATGAAGTCAGGCACTGAGGCTATATTAGCGCCCCAACTGCAGCTCCAGATGACAGTTAATAATGTAACAAAGAATATCTGTATAACTAACAGAATCTATTTTGGCTGAAGCAGTGGTGGAATTCAGTGCTACAATGGCACAAAATGATCCATTTCCAATGCATGCCCTGTGTGGAGAGCATTACTAAATTAACTGCTCTAACAAACTAAAAATATGTCAAGTTACAATTTGATATTTCTATCATCAATAAAACAGTCTAAAAATTACTGAATACCATTCAGTTGACCAATGGAAGAGTTGGTCATAGAGTCATTATGGCACGGTAAACGATCATTCAGTCCATCAAATCTGTGCCAGTTCTCTGTAGAGAAATCCAATCAGTGCTATTTTGATTGATTAAGAAGGGGAAAATAGAGTATGAGTAAGCTTGCAGAGAACATAAAACTGACTGTAAAAGTTTCTATAGGTATGTGAAGAGAAAAAGATTGGTGAAGACAAATGTAGGTCCCTCACAGTCAGAAACAGGGGAATTTATAATGGGGAGCAAAGAAATGGCTGACCAACTAAATACATAACAAAAACAGAATTACCTGGAAAAACTCAGCAGGTCTGGCAGCATCGGCGGAGAAGAAAAGAGTTGACGTTTCGAGTCCTCATGACCCTTCGACAGAACTTGAGTTCGAGTCCAGGAAAGAGCTGAAATATAAGCTGGTTTAAGGTGTGTGTGTTGGGGGCGGAGAGATAGAGAGACAGAGAGGTGGAGGGGGTTGGTGTGGTTGTAGGGACAAACAAGCAGTGATAGAAGCAGATCATCAAAAGATGTCAACGACAATAGTACAATAGAACACATAGGTGTTAAAGTTAAAGTTGGTGATATTATCTAAACGAATGTGCTAATTAAGAATGGATGGTAGGGCACTCAAGGTATAGCTCTAGTGGGTTTTCTTTTAATAATGGAAATAGGTGGGAAAAGGAAAATCTTTATAATTTATTGGGAAAAAAAAAGAGAAGGGGGAAACAGAAAGGGGGTGGGGATGGGGGAGGGAGCTCACGACCTAAAGTTGTTGAATTCAATATTCAGTCCGGAAGGCTGTAAAGTCTTACTTTGGTTCTGTCTTCACAAAGGAGGACACAAATAACGTACCAGAAATGTTGGGGAACACAGGGTTTAGTGAAAGGGAGAAACTGAAAGAAATCAGTATTAGTAAGGAAATGGTGTTGGGGAAATTAATGGGATTGAAGGCCGATAAATCCCCAGGGTCTGATAATGTACATCCCAGAGTGCTTAAGGAAGTGGCCCTGGAAATAGTGGATGCATTGGTGGTCTGCCAAGATTCTATAGACTCTGGAACAGTTCCTACAGATTGGAGGGTAGCTAATGTAACCCCACTATTTAAAAAGGGAGGTAGAGAGAAAACAGGGAATTATAGACCAGTCAACCTGACGTTGGTGGTGGGGAAAATTCTAGAGTCCATTATAAAAGATTTAGTAGCTGAGCACTTGGAAAACAGTGGCAGAATCGGACAGAGTTAGCATGGATTTACGAAAGAGAAATCATGCTTGACAAATCTACTGGAATTTTTCGAGGATGTAACTAGTAGAGTTGATGAGGGGGAGCCAGTGTATGTGCTTTATTTGGACTTTCAGAAAGCTTTCGACAAAGTCCCACATAAGAGATTAGCATGTAAAATTAAAGCACATGGGATTGGGGGTAGTGTATTGAGATGGATAGAAAACTGGTTGGCAGACAGGAAACAGAGTAGGAATAAATAGGTCTTTTTCTGAATGGCAGGCAGTGACTAGTGGGGTACTGCAGGGATCGGTGCTGGGACCCCAGCTGTTCACAATATATATTAATGATTTAGTTGAGGGAACTAAATGTAACATCTCCAAATTTGCAGATGACGCAAAGCTGGGTGGGAGGGTGAGCTGTGAGGAGGATGCAGAGATGTTTCAAGACAAGCTGAGTGAGTGGGCATATGCATGGCAGATGCAGTATAATGTGGATAAATGTGAGGTTATCTACTTTGGTAACAAAAACAGGAAGGCAGATTATTATCTGAATGGCTATAAATTGAGAGAGGGGAACGTGCAATGAGACCTGGGTATCCTCGTACACCAGTCACTGAAGGTAAGCATGCAGGTGCAGCAGGCGGTAAAGAAGGCAAATGGTATGTTGGCCTTCAGAGCAAGAGGATTGGAGCGGATTGGAGCAGTGTTGTCTTGCTGCAATTATACAGGCCTTGGTGAGACCACACCTGGAATATTGTGTGCAGTTTTGGTCTCCTTATCTGAGGAAGGATGTTCTTGCTATAGAGGGAGTGCAGCGAAGTTTACCAGACTGATTCCTGAGATGGCGGGACTGACATATGAGGAGAGATTGAGTTGGTTAGGATTATATTCGCTGGAGTTCGGAAGAATGAGGGGGGATCTCATTGAAACCTATAAAATTCTAAAAGCACTAGACAGGGTAGATGCAGAAAGGATGTTCCCAATGTTGGGGGAGTCCAGAACCAGGGGTCACAGTCTGAGGATATGGGGTAGACCATTTAGGACTGAGATGAGATGAGGAGAAATTTTTCTTCACCCAGAATGGTGAGCCTGTGGAATTCGCTACCACAGAAACTAGTTGAGGTCAAAACATTGTATGTTTTCAAGAAGGACTTAGATATAACTCTTGGGGTGAAAGGGATCAAAGGATATGGGGAGAAAGCAGGAACAGGCTATTGAGTTGGATGATCAGCCATGACCATAATGAATGGCAGAGCAGGTTCAAAGGGCTGAATGGCCTACACCTGCTCCCATTTTCTATGCTTCTGCTCCAGCCCCAAAGCCCTGTAACTTTATTTCTATCAAGTTCTCATCCAGTTTCCATTTCAAATCATTGATCATCCTGGCTCCCACCATCCTCGTAGGCAGAGAATTCCAGGTCATTATCACTTGCTGTAGTTAAAAAAAGTTCTTCTTCACAACCCCTCTGAATTTCTTGCCCAAAGCCTTGAATTTGTTTGTCCAATGTAGGCAAAGACTACAAGGTTGTCAATCACCCAGATGTAAGTGACAGAGGTACCATGGATAACCTCTGCAGAAAACACAGACATCCAACAGCATGCGCCTGGGGATGCTGCACATGATCCAGAGCTCCCGAATCACACTGTGGGCCTGAACCATTATAGTCAGGTTCTGGGAACTGACCTTGTTGCTTATGGTGACCTTCAGGATTTCCAATCCAGGATACTTGATAGTAAAGCGATGCAAAAGAACCAGGTGTGGGTGTTGTCTATATGGATTTTAAGAAAGTGCTTGACGAAGTATCACAATGGCTGAGTTAACAAAACTGAAGCTCATGGAATAGAAAGGTGTCAACTTGGATAAAAATTGACTTAAGGACAGAAATGGTGAATGATTATGTTTCAGACTGAAGATGGTAGACAAGAGGAATTGAACATAAAAGCAAGGATGTTATGCTTCAGTTATACAGGGCATTGGTGAGACCACATCTCAAATACTGTGTGCAGTTTTGGTCTCCTTATTTAAGGAAGGATGTAAATGTGTTGGAGGCAGTTCAGAGGAGATTTACTAGATTGATACCTGGAATGAGTGGGTTGTCTTATGAGGAAAGGTTGGACAGGACGGGCTTGTTTCCGTTGGAGTTTAGAAGAGTGAGATGTGACTTGATTGAAGTATATAAGATCCTGAATGGTCTTGACATGCTGGACTGGAAAGGACATTTCCTTTTGAGGGTGAGTCCAAAACTCGGGGGCACTATTTTAAAATTAGGGGTCGCCATTTTAGGACAGAGATGAGAAATTTTTTCAGAGGGGTGTGTGACTTTGGAACCCTCTGCCTCAGAAGGCGGTGGAGGTGGATCACTGAATATTTTTAAGCCAGAGGTGGATAGATTCTTGTTAGGCAAAGGAATCAAAGGTTATTGGGAGTAGATGGGAATGTGGAACTCGAAACACAAACTGATCAGCCATGATCTTATTGAATGGTGGAGCAGGCTCGGGAGTGCCGAATGGCCTATTTCCTTGTTATTTTCCAGCCCTGGACTTACGAATAGTGAATAATACACAAGTAGGCATGTGACAATGGTTATGTAAACCAAATTGATGAAAGGCCTTTCACATGTTTCAGATGAGTATTTCCTGTCGTGGAGGACCTGCCTTGTGCAGAAACCTTGTCTACAATCATAGAATGGTACTGCACAGAAGGAATTCATTTGATCCTCATGTCTATGCCAGCTCTTTGGTAGAGCTATCCAATGAATTAAATTCCTCTGTTCTTCCTAATAAGCCCTATTTTTTTTTCTCCTTTGAGAAAATGAATGTTACTATTGAATCGTTTCTGTCACCCTTTCAGGCACTGAATTCTAGATCAAATCAACTTGCTGTGCAGAAGAAAATGTTTCCTCATATTGCCTCTGGTTCTCTTGGGGAAAATGTGAAATCGTCCATTTTAACAGGAAGAATAAAAGAGAAGCATATCATCTAAATGGTAAGAGATTGCAGAGCCCTGAGATGCAAAGGGATCTCGGTGTCTTAGTGCATGAATCACAAAGGGCTAGTATGCAGGTACAGCTAGTAATAAGGAAAGCTATGTTATTTATTGTGAGGGGAATTGAATACTAAAGTAGGAAAGTTATGCTACAGTTATACAGAGCATTAGTGAGACCACATCTGGAGTACTGTGTGCAGCATTAGTCACCTTATTTAAGGAAGGATGTAAATGCGTTGGAAACAGTGAAGGTTTACCAGACTAATACCTGGAATGGGCAGGTTGTCTTATGAGGAAAGGTTGGACAGGTTAGGCTTGTATCTGCTGGAGTTTAGAAGAGTAAAAGGTGACTTGATTGAAACATATAAGATCCTGAGGGGTCTTGACAGGGTGGATGTGGACAGCATGTTTCCTCTAGTGGGAGAATTTAGCAGTAGGGGTCACTGTTTAAAAATAAGGGGTCGCCCATTTAAAACGGAGATGAGGTGAAATTTTTTCTGAGGTTTGAGAGTCTTTGGAACTCTCTTCCTGAAAAGGCAGTGAAAGCAGAATCGTTGAATTTTTTTTAGGCAGAGGTGGATAGGTTCTTGGTAAGCAAGGGGATGATAGGTTATCAGGGGTAGATGGGATGCAGATTTGAGCTTACTGTCAGATCAACCGTGATCTTATTAAATCTGAGCAGGCTAGAGGGGCCGAATGGCCTACTCCTGCTCCTTGTTTGTATGTTCGTATGATCTGTTCCTATTTCATATGTTTGTATGTTCCCCAAGAGTCAGTGCTAGGGCAGTGAGGTGAGGAATAGCACAGTTCCAAAGAGCCTCCAGGTCCTTCTGTCCCTCCGCACTCATGCATAGATCTTTGAAGATGGCAGGACACATTAAGAAAGTAGTTAGCAAAGCATATGGGACCTTGGGCTTCATCAGTTGAGATATTGAATACAAAAGCAGGTAAGTTATGCCGGACCTTTAGCTCTCATTACGCCACAATTAGAATATTGTGTCCGGTTCATCTCTACGCTTTAGGAAAAGATGTGAGGATCCTTGAGAGGGTGCAAGGGAGATTTACCAAAATGTTCCTGGCATGAAGGATTATAACTAAAAATTGGGTTGGAGAAGCTGGGTTGTTCTCCTTGAAACAAAGGAGATTGAGGTGTGCAAGATCACAACATGCTTCGATACAGTAGACAAAGAAAAGCTGTTCTCATTAGCTAATAGCATATGGACTGGGGACACAGACAATGTCCGTTGCTTTCCTCCCCTTCAACCTTCTCAACCAAAAAAATTCAATTAGATTAGTGAAGCACAATCTGCCTTTTTCAAATCCATACTGGCTCTACTTAATTAACTCAAACCTCTCCAAGTCCTTGTTGATTTTTTTCCCGATTATTGTTTCTAAAACCTCTCTTACCACTGATGTTAAACTGACCAGCCTAGGAATGTCCTTAAACCCCTTCTTGAATAGGGCCGTCACACTTGCCATTCTCCAATCATCTAGCACCTACCCTGTATCTAGGGAACATTTAAAGATTATGAAGAGACCTACCATTATCTCCACATCCACTTCTTTTAGGAACCTGGGATCTAAGCCATTAAGACAACGTGACTTATTTACTCTGAGTATAGCCAGCCTTTCCAGTTCATCCTTCCTATCAATTTTCACCTCATCCATTACCTTTCTGGTCTCCTTCTACTGATTTATTTTGTCAGCATCCTCCTCCTTAGTGTGTACCAGTACAAAGGACTTATTAAGTATTCTAGCCTTATCCTGTGCCTCTAAGCATATATTATCCTCTTTGTCCCTAATAGGACCACTCTGCCCTTACTATTTGCTTACTCTTTTTGGGGTTTTTTTATGTTAACTGTCACTCTATTCTCATTTTTGAAAAATTAAAGCCAATCTATGGAGAATAATCTTACTCTTTTAGGGGAGGCAGTGGCATATTGGTAATATGAGTAATGGTAGAGCTAAAGCTCTGGAGACATGGGTTCAAATCCCACCGAAACTGGTAGAATTTAAATCCAAACAATAAATCAGAAATTGAAAGCTTAGTGTCAGTAATATTGACCATGAGCCAATCATTAATTATTGTGAAAACCCCTCTGGTTCACCAATGTCCTTTAGGGAAGGAAATCTTCCATCCTTACCTGGTCTGTCCTACATGTGACTCCAGATCCACAGCAATGTGGTTGATTATTAACTGCCCTCTGAAATGGCCTAGCAAGCCTCTCAGTTGTGGCAATTAAGGATGGGCAATAAATACTGGTTTTGCCAATGACACCCACATCCTGTGAAAGAATATGAAAAAACTTTTACTTGGTTATTGTAAATTGTGAATGCCATTAACAACTACAGATTTTCTGTCATATGACACCTATCCCCTTACATTATATAAGAAGATAACTTTGTAATCTTTTGAGAATTTTTTTTCATTTTGCTGGCAGGTGCTGTTAGGCTAGATGGTGATGGCCCTGTGTGCTTCGAATCATTGGCTCTGGTGACATCTATATTAAAGGATTAACATATCTGTTAACATTTCTCCAAGTTTTTGCTTTTAAAATTATTCATATTATCCCCTTTCCTCTTCTCATAGAATGATACAGCACAGAAGGCAGCCATTTGGCCCATCATGCCTGTGCCTGCTCTTTGAAAGAGAGATCCCTTTAGCCTCACTTCCCTGTTCTTTCCTTGCAGCCCGCAAGTTTCCCCCTTCCAAGTATTTATCCAGTTCTCTTTTGAAAGTTACTATTGAATCTGTTTCCTCTGCCCTTTCAAGCAGTGAATTCCAAATGACAACTCGCTGTATAAAAATAAAAAATCCTCATCTCCCCTTGGTTTCTTTTGCTAATATCTCATTGCTAAGAGGGCAGGCTAATGACCTGTGGCCATGTGTCTATCTACACAATTCTATTATCATTTACAAAAAGGTGTGTAAAAGAACTCCTCCAATGTTCCCTGTTTTACTTGCATATCACCTATCCTGGGGCTACTTTGATTAAGGTTTTTTGTTTTTATATTGGGGTCAGTTTGATAATATGAGACTATCCTCATCAGGAACTGGATTGACATTGCTCCTACTCATTAATCATTGGATCCTTGCAGTTTTCAGCAGATACTTTAATTTCAGAAATTTGAGCCAGATTTGTTCAACCCACTTTCTCTTCCCACATCAGTATATGTTAGAAAGAGGTTTACCAACGTTTATGTTTATGAACGTAGCTTCCCTGAAGACAATCTTCTCAACTTTGACTGCCAATTGGTAGCTATTCTATCAGCAAAGATACATCTGTACAAGCTTTTTTTTAAGTTTACAGTTTTCTATTTTTTTAAATCATTGCCCATGCCTGGTTTTGCCAGGTTGTGCAGCATATTTACCCTATATGTGCCTCTCAATTTTAAAATGCTGAATCAGAAGTGGTAGCATGGTGGTAATATCATAGCTGTATATCATGGTTTTAAAGCAACCGTTTTGTTCCTAGCTTTCTCTACGTAATATCTTGGGAGGCACCAAGTGTAAGTAATCTGATACCTTTCCACAGGAGTGAATGGAAACTGGAGGGTCAGTTATTCTGACAAGAATGAGATGGAGATTTGGCAGCTTTTCATCTGCTCTTGCTGTAGGCTGTGTGTGATACAGCGCAATGCAGGATAAAAATAGGGGAAATAATGTAGGGGAAAAGTACTTACCAAAAGAATAAAAGTTGAATGAAGAAAATAACGAGGTAGAACAGTGTTGATACAGCTCTGGGACCTCAGTTGGAATCCAGGTCAATTTGATGTAATATTAACACACTGTTTTCTGCTCAGAATTTTGAGTAAAACTAGGTTGAATAAGAGGGAACCAACCAAGTTTGAAAGGAGCATAGGTCTACTGGATCAAGTCGTGTGTAACTGGCCTATTCTTATACACTGCTTGAATCATAAAGGCTGTCCCAGTGTCATCCCAGTCACATGATGTAATCATGGCTATCACTAACCCCAGAGGCTCATTGGTGCTAAATTCAAATTCAATTTAAATTAATTAAAAGACATACAAATTAATTATCCCTTTGTCGAACCCTTTTGTAATTCCTATACTTGAACCAGGCTGGTCAGCAGGACACAAGCTGTTGGTTATTGACCAACAAGCTTGGTTTACTATTGGAAGCTGGCAGAGTATAGCTGTGACTTGGGGCTCAGTATTCTTTCCGTTCAGTTCTAGATAACTCTGCATCTAGTATCACCATGTGTAGGGAGATCCCGGCTAGACCAAACAATGAGAATCTTATCAGTAAGCTGTGCCAGTAATCTGCGTGACTTTAGTTAGTTGAACTCAAGTAATGCTCTATATATAGTAGATAGGAAGTTACAAGATTCTGATCTAGTGATGTTAAGGAACTAACAAAATGCCCCTGTTTCCCATTTCTGTACTTGCCATTCCTCAATTTCTCAGTAATGGTGACCAGGCAACTATCAATTGTTGTAAAAACCCATCTGGTTCACTAATGTTCTTTAGGGAAGGAAACCTGCCATCCTTACCTGGGTGCAGGATTCCCAAATTGAGAAATTATTGATTGAAAATGGAAAGTTCCATCAGATAGAGGCAAATGTTTTAATTCTATTGTGATAATTCGAGTCTCTAGGTATAAGGACAGAAATGAGAATTCAACCAGTCCAAACTATAAGCACGTACAAGGTTGTGAAGGGAAAGAATATCATTTTAATGGATGATGATTAACCTTGAAAGCATTCTGAAGTGAATATGCATGTTCCAACATGAAGCTGATCAACTCAACTTCAATTGACTAAGAATGAGGTTATACAAAAAATCTAAGGATAATGTTAAAACTAGTTATTGGCAATGTGCTGAATTAAATATAAATGTTCAAAACTATTAATCTATCAGCCGTACATAAAATCCAACTGCAAAATAGCCTATGTTAATCTTACATGTTGACTATTTATTACAGAACATGAGTTACAGAGTCCAGTTGATGTTTTGTATGATATATTTAAATAAAATCTAAGTGTGTAAAGATTGAAACTCAACTAAAGATAACAACCTGGATCTTGAGAGAAGCAACAATCATTGTTGGATTACTGCTCCGCTTGAATGTGGCCCCGCCTTGAAGCAGCTCCATATTTCTTGCCAGGTCTTCCATACCTGACTTTACCAGAAATGCCACCACTGGGACACTCCGTCACAATGCTGTAGATATGGGGGGAGTGGGAACGGATGTACACGACATACCCCTTTTTACAGCATTAGCTGCCTTATGGCAAGTTTAAAGATCCTAGGAAAATGTTAGTGAATGGGCGAGGTGATGAATGAGTAGGGTAGTAGATCAATGTTAATATAATGAACATATTTTCATTAGTCAATAAAGGTTAGAATTGCTCATTAGTTATTAAAGCTACTTTACTCTCTTAGCCTTACATGATAAACTGGACAGCACCAGATAAAATTAGCTTTCTGGTGGTTCTCCCATTCTTACTCAGACATCATAGGCTTGTAACTTTGACGGGTCTAGGTCTATCGAGAATTTCCTAGAATCCAGCATTATGATTCAACACCACTTTTTGGACTATTTTTCCTACAAGGCCCACTTCATGCCTCTTGATCCCTTCTCAACACAGCTCCTGTCACTCAACTACACTTTTTTTATTCATCCACAGAATGTTGGCTTCGCTGGCTGGGCCCACCATTTATTGCCCATCCCTGGTTGCCCTTGAGAAGGTGGTGGTAAGCTGCCTTCTTAAACCGTTGCAGTCCATGTGGTGTAGGTACACCCACAATGCTGTTAGGAAGGGAGTTCCAGGATTTGGACCCAGCGACAGTGAAGGAACGGTGATATATTTCCAAGTCAGGATGGTGAGTGGCTTGGAGGGGAACTTCCAGGTGTGGTGTTCCCATCTATCTGCTGTCCTCGTCCTTCTAGATGGTAGTGGTCATGGGTTTGGAAGGTGCTGTCAAAAGAGCCTTGGTGAATTCCTGCAATGCATCTTGTAGATGGTACACACTGCTGCTACTGTGCACCAATAGTGGAGGGAGTGAATGTTTGTGGATGTGGTGCCAATCAAGCGGGCTGCTTTGTTCTGGATGGAGCCAAGCTTCTTGAGTGTTGTGAGAACTGCACTCATCCAGGCAAGTGGAGAGTATTCCATCACACTTATGCCTTGTAGATGGTGGACAGGCTTTGGGGAGTCAGGAGGGGAGCTCCTCATCGCACGATTCCTAGCCTCTGACTTGCTCTTGTAGCCACAGTATTTATATGGCTGGTCTAGTTCAGTTTCTGGTCAATGGTAATGCCCAGATAATGGGGGATTCAGTGATGGTAATGCCATTGAACATCAAGGGGCAATGGTTGGATTCTCTCTTGTTGGAGATGGTCATTGCCTGGCACTTGTGTGGCATGAATGTTACTTGCCACTTGTCCAGGTCTTGCTGCGTTTGGACACGGACTGCTCCAGTACCTGAGGAGTCACAAATGGCGAACATTGTGCAATCATCAGCGAACATCCTCACTTCTGACCTTATGATGGAAGGAAGGTCATTGTTGAAGCAGCTGAAGATGGTTGGGCCAAGGACACTACCCTAAGGAACTCCTGCAATGATACACTGGAGCTGAGATGACTGACCTCCAACACTCACAACCATCTTCCTTTGTGCTAGGTGTGACCCCAACCAGTGGAGAGTTTTCCTCCTGACTCCCATTGACTCCAGTTTTGTTAGAGTTCCTTGACGCCACACTTGGTCAAATGCTGCCTTGATGTCAAGGGCAGTAACTCTCACCTCACCTCAGGAGTTCAGCTCTTTTGTCCATATTTGAACCAAGGCTGTAATGAGGTCAGGAGCTGAGTGGCCCTGGCGGAACCCAAACTGGGCGTCAGTGAGCAGGTTATTGCTAAGCAAGTGTCACTTGATAGCACTGTTGATGACCCCTTCCATTACTTTACTGATGATCAAGAGTACTGATGGGGTGGTAATTGGCTGCATTGGATTTGTCCTGCTTTTTGTATACAGGACATACTTGGGCAATTTTCCACATAGCCGGGTAGATGCCAGTGTTGTGGCTGTACTAGAACAGCTTGACTCGGGGTGTGGCAAGTTCTGGAGCACAAGTCTTCAGTACTATTCCCAGAATGTTGTCAAGGTCCATAGCCTTTGCAGTATCCAGTGCCTTCAGCCATTTCTTGATACCACATGGAGTGAATCGAATTAGCTAAAGACTGGCATCTGTGACCCTGGGGACCTCTGGAGGAGGCCAAGATGGATCATCCACTCAGCATTTCTGGCTGAAGTTTGTAGCAAATGTTTCAGCCTTATCTTTTGCACAGATGTGCTGTGCTCCTCCATCATTGAGGATGGGGATATTTGTGGAGCCTCCTTCTCCAATGAATTGTTTGATTATCTACCACCATTCATGACTGGATGTGGCAGACCTGCAGAGCTTAGATCTAATCCGTTGGTTGTGGGATCGCTTAGCCCTGTCTATCACTTGCTGCTTATGCTGTTTGGCACGCAAGTAGTCCTGTTATTGCTTCACCAGGTTGATATCTCATTTTTAGGTATGCCTGGTGTTGCTCCTGATTTGTCTTCCTGCACTCTTTATTGAACTAGGGTTGATCCTTTGGCTTGATGGTAATGGTAGGGTGGGGGATATGCTGGGCCATGAGGTTACAGATTGTGTTTGAGTACAATTCTGCTGCTGCTGATGGCCCACTGCATCTCATGGATGCCCAACCTTGAGTTGTTAGATCTGGTCAAAATCTACCCCACTTAGCACGGTGGTAGTGCCACACAACACAATGGAGAGTATCCCCAATGTGAAGGCGGGACTTCGTCTCCACAATGACAGTATCGGTAGGAGTGCCCACCGCACAGTCATGGACAGTTGCATCTGCAGTAGAGATCTGAAGAAGAGTCATACGGACTCGAAACATTATCTCTGTCTCTCTCTCCACAGATGCTGTCAGACCTGTTGAGTTTTTCCAGCATTTTTTGTTTCCATTTCCAATAACAGTCCTTTGTTTAGAATGTGATGCTTTATGAGCACATGCACAGAAATCTGCTAATTACTCCTTGTTTCAAATAGAAACAAAGATTTTAAAAAGTTTTTAATACAGTGAAAAGGATTATGATGGAGAAAATATAGTGCCTTCTGCAACACATCTGATAAAGAAGGCAGCTGTTAACAGCATTTTTGGATTTGTTTTCTCCAGGGAATGAGTGTACAAAGTTTCCAGCCTGACAAAAACACTGCCCTTTAACTGTCCTGAACCTTTAACCTCTAAAGGCCATTCTAAATGTCTTAGAATGAATTGTATATTGTAAAATGCTGTTTCTCTGCTGGTGGGATCATTTCTGGATTAGCATTAAAGTGGCAGCAGTTGTATTCCACTAGCTCCCTCCTTACCCTCGGAAGCCATTTCAAACCACTAATCTCAGGCTTTGTAGACCTTCGCAATATGTGACGAAATGAAAGCAAATAATGTTGATATTCTGATTTGAGTCATAGGAGCAGGGGTAGGCTATTTGGACCTTCGAGCCTGCTCTGCTATTCAGTTAGATCAGGGCTGATCTTCTACCTCAACACCTTCTTCCTGTTCTATTCCCGTATCCCTTGATGTCATTGGTTTTTTTTGATTATTCATTCAGGGGATGTGGGCATCGCTGGCTAGGTCAGCACTTATTGCCCATCCCTAGTTGCCCTTGACAAGGTGGTGGTGAGTTGCCTTCTTGAACCGCTGCAGTCCATGTGGTGTAGGTACACCCACAGTGCTGTTCAGGAGGGAGTTCCAGGATTTTGACCCTGCGACAGTGAAGGAACGGTGATATATTTCCAAGTCAGGGCGGTGAGTGACTTGGAGGGGAACTTCCAGATGGTGGTGTTCCCATCTATCTGCTGCCCTTGTCCTTCTAGGTGGTAGAGGTCACAGGTTTGGAAGGTGCTGTTAAAGGAGCCTTGGTGAGATGCTGTAGTGCATCTTGTAGACGGTACACACTGCTGCCACTGTGTCAGGTGGAGGGAATGGATGTTGAAGGTGTTGGATGGGATGCCATCAAATGGGCTGCTTTGTCCTGGGTGCCAAGCTTCTCGTGTGTTGTTGGAGCTGCAATCATCCAGGCAAGTGGAGTGTGTTCCATCACACTCCTGACTTGTGCCTTGCAGATGGTGGACAGGCTTTGGGGAGTCAGGAACTGAGTTACTCTCCACAGAATTCCCACCCTCTGACCTACTTTTGTAGCCACAGTATTTATCTGGTTAGTCCTGGTCAATGGTAATTGCCTGGATGTTGATATTGGGAGATTCAGTGATGGTAATGCCATTGAATATCAAGGATAGAAGGCTAAATTGGAGATGGTCATTGCCTGGCACTTGTGTAGCGTGAATATTACTTGCCACTTAATCAGCCCAAGCCTGAATATCATCCAGATCTTGCTGCATTTGGACATGGACTGCTTCAGTATCTGAGGAGTCACAAGTAATGCTGAACATTGTGGAATCATCCGCACTTCTGACCTTATGATGGAGAGAACATCATTAATGAAAGAGATGAAGATGGTTGGGCCAAGGACATTATTCTCAGGAGCTCCTGCAGCAACGTCCTGGATGATTGACCTCCAACAACTACAATCATCTTCCTGTGTGCTAGGTATGACTCCAACCAGTGGAGAGTTTTCCCCCTGATTCCCATTGACTCCAGTTTTGCTCAGGCTCCTTGATGCCATGGTATCTAGAAATCTATCGACCTCTGCTTTGAACACACTGAATGACAACCTCCACTGCTCTCTGGGATAGAGAATTTCAAAGATTCACCACCCTCTGAAGAGATTCCTCTTATTCGGAGACTGTGTCCCCTAGTTCTCAACCCCACCCCCCCAGCCAAGACAAACATCCTTCCTGCATCTACTCAGTTGAGCCCTGTAAGAATTTTGAATGCTTCAACGGGGTCACACCTCTTTCTTCAAAACTCTAGAGAATATAGGCCCAGTCTCCTCATCTCTTCTCATAGGACAATTCTGCCATTCCAGGGATTAGTCTGGTGAACCTTCTTTGTATCCCTTCTATGGCAAGAATATCCTTCCTTAGGTAAAGAGACCAAATCTGTACAGGTGCGATCTCACCAAGGCTCTATATAACTGCAGCAATACTTCCTTACTCATGTACTCAAGCCCCCTTGCAGTCAAGGCTGATGTACCATTTGTCTTCCTAATTGCTTGTTGCACCTCCATGTTAGCTTTCAGTGACTTATGAACAAGAACTGCCAGGGCCCTTAGGCACTTCCCAATCTCTCCCCATTTAAGAAAGACTCTACATCTTTGAAGCTATCCACTTTGGGAGGAAAAACACATTTTTCCACATTATATTTCAGTTGCCATGTTCTTGCCCAACCACTTAGCTTGTCTAAATCCTCTTGGAACCTCTTTGCATCCTCCTCACAACTTACATTCCCACCAAGGTTTGTGTCATCAGCAAACTTGGAAATATTCAATTTGGTCATCACATCTGAATCATTGATATAGATTGTGAATAGCTGGGGCCCCGAGCACTGATCTTTGCGGCACCCCACTAGTCACAGCCTGCCAATGATCTGTTTATCTGTACTCTTTCTGTCCATTAACCAGTCCTCAATCTATGCCAGTAGATTACCCCACTCCCACGTGCTCTGATTTTGCCTGCTAATCTCTTGTGATACCTTTTCGAAAGCCTTCTGAAAATCCAAATACACTGGTTCTTCCTTATTTATCCAGCTAGAAACATCCTCAAAAAACTCCAACAGGTTTGCAAAACATGATTCCTCTTTCATAAGTAATTTTATAACACTAAAGCTAGGATTAAAATACCAGAAATATGCAACAGGTCTGTCAGTAACTGTAATGAGAAAAGAAGCATTAACATTTTGGATACATAACCCTAACCAGGACTGGAAGGCAAGCGATTGGAAAGAATCACGTACATTGCCTCCCATGACAAAAACAATTAATGAGTTGAACAAAACAAAAATTGCTAGAAAAACTCAGATGCAGATGTTCTGTGGAGAGAGAAACCGAGTTAACATTTCAAGTCTGTATGACTTCTTCAGAACTAAAAGACCTGCTGAGTTTTACTAGCAATTTTTGTTTTTTTTTCAGATTTCCAGCATCCGTAGAATTTTGCTTTTACCGTAATGAATTGAACAGCTTATGAGTGAGAAGTTGCTGACAACAGTTCTTGACCTTGAAGTAATGTTAGCGGGGGGTGTTGGAAGAAAGGATAGGACAAAGAATTAAGTTAATATATTAAAAGCTGTTCAGTATAAGTTGATATTGACAATGACCTTTTGAATATCGGTATGAGTCATTGAAGGATTAAAAATGAAAATTGAAATCAGTCTTTGCACGTTGTTAGAGTGGCAATCATACTATGTGCAGCCTCCGCTCCGTTTCCCATGTGGAATGGAACTAAATAACCTGTTACCTCCTCCCCCATTACAAAACCAGTCGGCTGCCGCCTCTTTGCATCTCCTCCCACTGTGCAAAGCCAAAGAGACGGCAGCTGACTGGCTTTGCACTGGGGGAGGAGATGCAAAGAGACGGCAGCTGACTGGCTTTGCACTGGGGGAGGAGATGCAAAGAGACGGCAGCTGACTGGCTTTGCAATGGGGAAGGAGATGCAGTCAGCTGTCGTCTCTTTGCATCTCCCCGCCCCCTGCAACGCCAGTCAGCTGGAAAGACAAGAGTCACCCCTCCTGCTGAGGCAAGTGTTGCATGATGGTTTGGTACACAGTAATGCAAAGCCTCCAGATGGAATTGGCGCATATTCATAAGCAGACCCAGTGACGGATGGGCAGGAACGTTCCCGTGATCTTCAATTGTTGCCATTGCTATATGAAAATACAAAGGACACACAATGAGTTACTTTTCTGAAGCACAGTAACATGATTTACACACTCATAGATACCAATCACAAAAATAAACAAAGGGCACATGGTTACAAAGATAATATAAAAAATGTTAACAGAAAAATGAAAATATAAACTGATATGTTAGCTTTCACTGATATTGAAGTTTGTAATGCAAAAGTTCAGCTGACAATGAACTCGGTGAGTAGTGCCATTAAACTCCAAGATTTAATGCAGATGCTAGGTTCAATATTGTTAATTTTCTGTTCCTTCTATCATCGGAAGAGTTTGGGTGTTTGGTGAAATAATTCTGACTGGAAGAGTTGAATATTTACTCCCTATTCCACACGTTAGCGAGTATCAAAATAGGATAGAGCAGATGAATGCATGGCTGAAGAGGCGATGAAGGAGGCTGATAAGCCCAATGTGCAATCTGCAGACTCTGTCACATGTGGCGCAGATAACTCTTAAGAGTTCAGTAGGTGGATTGTTTGGAGTTTTGTGTGCTCCCTCTGATCACCTTGACTTAGCCTCTGCATGTACCCAATGAAGTCTCCCAACATGTTTGATGCCTTCCCAGATGAGCCTTCTCCATTATAGTCAGTCACAAGCCAGGGTCTCCCTTGAGTTGACAATCTCTTCAGGGATGCTTTGAGGACACCCCTAAAGCATTTCCACTCTCCTGTGTGTCTCCTTCCATGACTGAGTGCAGAGTAGAGCAATTGCTTCAGGAGTCTGGTATCAGGCATACGAACTACATGTCCTGCAGAGTGGAGCTGCTTTTGAGTGATTTGTGCCTAGATGCTTGGTAAGTTGGCTTGGGAGAGGATGTCACTGTTGGACTGCCTTTCTTGCCACCAGGATTGGCATTGTGTTATGAAAAATGTATAATTTTTAAGTTGAATATATATATTTGTGTGTTAAATAAGGAATAAAGCGATCAAGTTTCATTTCGGTTTTGTTTGTGAACCTTGGTGCCTGGAAGTCTGGATGGATTTCTGACTGAAAGGTCAGATCTTTTGGGTTTGTTTGTATGTGTATATTTTAAATGAGGTTTTACAATCCCCAAAGGTAAAGAGATGGGTTAAAAGTTTAGTGATTCTGGAGGAAAACTGTGCTGTTGCGTAGTGACAGTGGTCAAGTAACACAGACATAGGGAGAGACAGGAGAGAGTTCAGTGTGTGCCAGAGAGTGAAGACTGGTATTTTCAGTTCCCTGAGAAGAAAACATCAAAAGGGTATTGGGACAGTAGTTGACTGAATGGTCGGTTATGGAACTCAGTCAAGTGTTTGGTTTAGCAGACATGCTTCTGGGTGACTGAGTTTAGAGTGCAGTTTTTGGGTGTTTTGGGAAGAGATATGAGTTTGGTGAAAAGCATCGATTCAATGCTCAGGAATTCACCAGAAAAAATTGTTTGCAACTGTGCCAGTCCCAAGTGAGAAGCCTTTGGGTGTCAAGCTAGTGGTAACTTTTCATTGGTTTATGCGACTGTGAAGATATTGCTGGGGTAAAAGAATAGTGTGAATTTGAAGCATTTTCTTGTATTTGAATTGAGATCTTTCCAACATTTTTGCCTGGTGTAATATAGTTCATTTTTTTCTTATTTAACAAATATTTCACTCCTATGAATTTGTTCAGTAACTTTCCTCCATGGTTTCTAAAAAAAAGTTAGGAATCTATCAAGCCAGGTTTCACACTGGGATCTGACTTGTCCAGTATTATCAGCTGTGATCGTAACAATAATAATAATGTAAAGGGCAGAGAGGGAGGGAAAAGTTTCTAGTTCGTTCAGGAGAATTTTTGATTTTTAGGTAGTAAGAGTAGAAAAGCAGAATTTTTTTTAAAGATGTAAAACTTGCAAATCATGATGGTTGGAGGGACCTGGGTGTACTTGCACAAGGAACACAAAGTTAACATGCAGGTACATCAAATAATTAGGAAGGCAAATGACATATTAGACTTATTGCAAAGAAATTGGAGTACATGCATAAGGAAGTCTTGCTACAATTGTACAGAGCTTTGGTGAATTGTACCAGTGTACTTTGTGCAGTTCTAGTCTACATATTTAGAGAAGGATATGCTTGTGTTGGAGATGGTACAGTGGAGTTTTATTAGATTGGTTCCTGGGATTCAAGAGTTGCCCAATAACGAGAGGCTGAGTTAACTGGGCTTTTGCTTTCAGGAGCTCAGAAGAATGAGAAGTGATCTCATAGAAATATACGAGATCCTGAAGGGGCCTGACAGGGTCAACACTGGGAAGTTGTTTTCCCTTAGGGAGCAGGAGGGAAAAAGAAGTTGAGGCTGAGCATCAGCCATGATTGTATTGAATGCTGGAGCAAGAAGGAAGGAGGATGTAGGCGGAACTATATGGTCTACTCCTGTACCTATTTCTTTTGTTTTTATGCTTTTGTCAGACTGTTTCTGCTCCAACCAGGAAGGCCGATTGCTAGAATTGACTCTTGAGAATGGGATGGGACAAGTGAATCAGTTGTTAGTAGGACAATACTTAGAGGACAGTGATCATAGTATCATAAGGTTTAGGTTAGCTATGGAGAAGAATATGGAGCAATCCAGTGTAAACATAATTAATTGGGAAGGGCTAATATGCTGATGCTTATGCAACCTGTTTCTCTGCTGTGTATCTTCTCCGCTGATGCTGCCAGACCTGCTGAGTTTTTCCAGGTAATTCTGTTTTTGTTTTGGATTTCCAGCATCCATAGTTTTTTGTTTTTATATCTATAATTCTATACTGGCCACCCTTCTCTCCCTGCAATATTTCTGTTTAACACTGATCTCCCTGGTTGATATGCAAACATAATAGGAGCAGAATTAGGCTATTCAGATCCTCAAACTTGCTCCTCCATTCAATAAGAATTATTAGATCATGGCTGATCTAATTCTGGCCTTAATTCCACTTTCCTGCTCTATCTCTATATCCTTTGATTCCCTTAGTGGCTAAAGATCTACTGATCCCAGTCTTGATTATATTTAATGACTAAGTATCCACACCTCTCTGGAGTAGAGAATTGAGAAGGTTGACAACCCTGGATAAATTTCCTAAATAATTGATGCTTTATCCTTACAGTATGATCCATTGTTTTAGACTTTGCAGCCAGAGAAAACAGCATCTACCTTCAAATCATCTAAGAATTTTATACGTTCAATGAGATTACCTCTCATTCTTTTGAAACCAGATAATAAAAACCCATTCTGCTCAATCTCTCATTGCAGCTAGGATATCCCTCTCATCCTAGGAATTAATCTAGTGAGCATTCATTAAAGACAGGTGTATCCTTCATTGGGTAAGGAGACCAAAACTCTGCACAGTGCTCTAAGCTGTGATGTCACCAGAACCCTGTGAATTGTCCTTACCCTTGTACTCCAAATCAACTTGCAATAAAGGCTAACAAGTCATTTGCCTTCTTAATTGCTTACTGGACCTGCATGTTAACTTTGTGGCTGTTTACAAAAAAAACACGCAAATCCCACGAATACAGACAATTACTAGTCCCTCGCTTTTTTTTTAAAATCCTATTCTTCTTGCAACAGCAGATAATTTCACATTTCCCTACATCACGAGGGCGCGAGAGGCGATTTGGCCCATCGAGTCCATGCCCTTGTTAAAGTTATTGATAATTGCCTGTCTGCATTGCTTCGCAAGGTTGATCCCCTGACTCCTGCTCTACCCAGCTTGGCTGCAGAGGCGGAACCTTTATTTGCAGCGCTCGGGTGGAGCTGCTGGTGTAACCGACTCAGATTCCTTTTGAGGCTTTAGTGCAATGGCGGCGGTGGCAGCAGCAACGGGAGCGGGGTTGTTGAGGGTGAGTGAGGGCCGGGGGTGGGAGGCCGACAAGGTAGCACTTGGTTTAATAGTGCGGGGACTGAATGAAAAACTCGGGGCTTCCACATTTTAGTCAAACCCCCGAGGGTCAGAAGCTGAGGCCGGATCCTCATCTAGAGACACTTAATGATATTGTCCGTCCCCAAGGCACTGGTTCTGAAGTATCGCTCTACAGGCTGCAGCCGCCCTCGATACTCCCCAAAAGGGATCCTTCAGCTCTCCGCACAGGCAATGTGTTAAAGAACATTTCCATTTGATTGTGGAGGCATCCCGAGCCTGTGCCACCTATTGACATATGTGTTTTAAACCGGAGTCACTAGATGGTGATATGGTGTGTTACAATTCACTCAGGGAGTCCGAGTTGCTGTGGCAACATACACTTTTACGTGACTGTTGTAGTCTGGAGCTATGGCTAGCGATGGTAGAGGCTCCAATGTTCTCCATCACAACATGGCTTACCAGGAATCTCTCCCACTCTTACTGCCTGCCATCCGTGTGTGTTGGAAGTAATTGTAGGGTTGATGCTCAACCTGTTTGGCCATGTTATGAATGCACCTTTGTTGGCCATCAGGTCCTAGGGTAGGATTCAAACCATGAGCTGGTTTAGCAAATGGGGTGCTATGCACTGTGCCACAAGACCTCCCCAATTGCTGGATGACAATGAGGAAATACTCTAGCCAATTTCTCTCCTCGGCTTGGGGCACCAAGGACAATTGTAGCTGCAACCATTACTAATCTATCACCACTGACTGGGGATGCAACCTGGGACTTTTGGCCTGTGTTAAACTTGAATTCAAAGTTCATAAAGAACATTGGTATCTAAAGATTTTGGGACTTCAAAATAAAAGTGAAACAATTTGTCAATGCCCAGAGGACAGAATCCTTTAATTATAATTTATATATAAAGCATAATGTGCATTACTGCTTTCCATTTCCTCTTCCACAGAGGCTGTTATGCTATCATGGTAGATTGTATGGCTGGTTTGTGTGTATTCAGGAACTGTATGACACTGGAATTTGATTTTAATAAATATTACAGCCTTTGTTTTTAACTAAAGCATTAAAAAGTTGTAACATGGTAGTTTTTTTCAACAATGTTTATAGTGCTGAGCTATTAATAGAATTCTTCACTGCCTCTGATTTCCTCAGTGTTAAATGGAACAAAAAAATCCAGTAATGTAGGAAAACATGGAGTGAGGCAGCAAAGATCATTTTGTAATGTTGCTGCAATGTTATGTAATAAAATTGGTCTTTAACAGGGATAGACACACTTTGTATCAAGCTGTTTTAATGTTTGATGAGTACTGACAAAATATTGAGCTTTTCTGAGAAGTGTAACAAATTTTTAGTTTCAGGTGAGGGTCAGACAATAACATTTAAATATGTATCAGCCACATAGTGCAATGAGGATGTACTGCTAAACAGTTTATGGCTTCACAGTATTAACTGGTCAATGAGAGCTGAATAGTGTCTTACATTATGTGACTACAAGAGCAGAAGGAACTATTACCAACACACTCTTTTGCAAGAAGTTCAGAGTTAGAAACATGGTGGAGGCTCCTCCCAGGTAACAAGGTGTCCTGAGACCTTGGCGTGGTAACGTTGCTGTTTATACTGAGCAACTTGCAGCACTCCACATTGCACATCAAAGGTTAAGTGGTACAACCTGGTTCTGATCAGAGCGAATGGTACAGCCTGGTCCTGAACTCTGGGTGAGCCAGGTAGCCTGAACTACTTAAGTCAAGCCTCACCTTGTAGTTTATTGACACTAATTCCAGTCACGTTTTTACTGATGAGAATGCTGACGAAGGATGTGTCCTGTATTGTTGCAGTTGAAGAAAAATTGGTCTCTGATGAAGGTAATTTATGTTTTACAAACTGAAGTAAACTCATATTAAGATTGGGATAATTAGATGTAAAATCCTTATTTGAGAAATAAATCTATCGTGGAACTTTGTATTTCATATTTATTATATCATGCCGTATTTAGTTTGTTTCAAGTGGATCTGTATTAAGCCAACACAAATCCAGCAACTTATTCAACAGTCTGATTATAGTATAGCATTGATAATCATTTAACTTGTTTGTTGGAGTTAGTGAGAAATAAGTGATAATGTGTATATCTAACAATACTTCTACACACGAAAAGCAACCTGGCTATCAATTACTCCTTTGAGTAAAGGAGTAGTGATTAATTTGGAGTTTTAGATATCCCATTATCAAAAGATCATTAAAGTCGCAGATAAGATTCAGCAGGATGATACTAGGGTTTGGAAACTAGAATTATGAAGAGGTTTGAGATACTGAGACTGTTATTACTGGAACAGTGAAAGATGAGAGAAGATATAATAAGATCTTTAAAATTATTTTATAGAGAAGGATTTCCTCCGGAGGGTCAGTGGTGGAGGGTCATCAATGTAAAATTACCACCAAGATTTGAGGGGAGCCTAAGAGAAATGGCTTTATCTTTCATGAGTTGTTGGGGAATGTTTTACAAAGGGGATGACTGAGGTAGAGACCATTGCATTTTTTAAGGGAAAAAGGAGTAAGTGTTTGAAGCTGAATGAGATGGAGTTTGAGAAGAGATCAGGGTTGTGTAGTTTGTTTTGGATTGCTCTAGCAAAGACTGACACACATACAGGATAAATGATCTCCTTCTGTTGAATATCCTTCTAGCATTCTCTGGAATCATAAATGCGACCATTAGCTGAGTTCACTTTAACCTTGGCTCAGAATTTCTTTAAAGACTATATTACATGTAGCTTTTCAGTTTGTGCAAAAGCATATTTGGTCCAAATATGAAGCTTTATGTTTTGGTGGTATTAACGTTTGAGTTTCTGTACTCAGAATTACATCATAGGTCAAAGTTGACTCCTCGTTTGGTAGCTGGTACCACTCTTGCCTCCAAGTCAGAAGCTCATGTGTTTTAAGCCCCACTCCAGAGGTTTGAGTGCAAAAACCTGGGTTGTCACTTCAGTGTATTACTGAAGGAATGCTGCACTCAGAGGTACCATCTTTTGGATGAGATGTTAAGCCAAGTGCTAGCTGCTTTCTCAAGTGGACATTAAAGCTCCAATGCACTCTTTCAAGTAAGAGCAGGGAAGCTTTCCCCAATGTCTTGGCCAATAATTAACATTGTTAATGATGGTGACTGAATGATATCTGGTCATTATCACACTGGTGCTTATATGAACTTGTGGTGAGCAGATTGGCTGCTGCATTTCCAACATTACAACAGTGACTACACTTTCAAAAGTAATTAATTAGCTGTAAAGCACTTTGGGATTCCCAGAGGTTGTGAAAAGTGCTAGTTAAATGTAAGTCTATTTTTATGGTTGCACTTTTTTTCTCCCTGTCCTCCATAACCTCTTCCTGTTGCTGGTTCATTAGGTGTCACCTTCTGTGTTCTGCTTAACTTTACTTGAGTATTCTTACTTTGCAATCTCATTAGGTAAATTTGGACATCCCTATGAGCAGAAGTTATTGACTTTGAAACTAAAATGCTGTTTTTGAAATCTATCTATTTTGTTACAATCATTCCCATTATGCCATCCACCCCCTTAAACTTCCACTCCCTCCACCACCAATGCAATGGCTGCAGTGTATTATATTCAAGATGCAATACAATATTACAGTTTGTGCTTGCAAGACTCAGACCATAATGTCCATTAGACGTGATTCTGTGATTGGACAGCCCTTGCTGAACAATCCCAAGTTTGCTACGCATTCCACTAACAACCAATTTAAGGTTACCAGTCGGGCTCACAATGTGGCTCATTTATGGTTGCTAGAAGCTACAAATATTCATGTGCAGGTACCTGTCCTCTGCAGGCAAAAGGAACATGTCCAGGCATTGCACCTCGTTTTTATTAAACAAAAGCCTGGGGGACAATAGACATTCTCCATGGCAATGCCTCCACCAATCAGTATCAACTTGCTGGCCAATCAGCACCCTTTTCTCATACAGTTTAAATTGTTGCTCCCTTTGAAATTTGGCATTTTTGCATCTATCCTCATGAGTGGAGGACAAAGCTTCATCAGCAAGTCTCATTTTTCAGCAATACTTATGTTCTGTACTGTTTTTCAATTATTTGAACACCATATTAATATGAATTCCATTTAAAGTTTAGAAACTTTGCATTCTCTAGCCCTAGAATTATTGACAATTTCCACAAGAGATCAGTTAACTTAACATGGATATAGTGGTTGTCACAGTAAGGCAGGAGTGGTGGTGACATCGTGGTATTGTCACTGGACTAGAACTCCAGATACCCAGGGTAATCCCACCATGACAAGTGGTGAATTTCAATTCAATAATCTGGAATTGAAAGTCTAATGATGAAACCACTGCCGATTGTTGTAAAAACCCATCTGGTTCATTAATGTCTTTTAGGGAAGGAAATCTGCCTTCCTTACCTGGTCTGGCCTACATGTGACTCCAGATCCACAACAATGTGGCTGATTCTTAAATAGCCTAGCAAGCCACTCTGTTCTCAAAGGCAATTAGGGATGGGCAATATACGCTGGCCCAAAGAGCTTGGGATGTCCAGCATGTTGATGGTGTTTGGAAGAGTCAAAATGCATTGGCATTTTGGAAAACAATGTCTCAAAGCAGAAGCTTTCCTCAAATGGTTTATCATCTGTAAAATCTTGTGCTGATTGTACTCTAGGGGAAAGCCTGGAAGGATTTTCATCTATTTTAGGCCAGCAATGGCAATTGCAAACTTTCAGTTACCATAACTGAGATTAGCCAGTTTAATGTTATAGTTTTAAATTTGACTGACTTCACCTGCAGTGCCAGAATGTAATGAAGGGCTTTACCTTGCAGTTAATGATAAATAGAGCATAAAATGAAGGGGAGAATTCCTCATGATTAGAATTGAATTATCTGCAGTACACATTCAACGAGATACACAACACATTAAGCATTCAATGCAGGCAGTGCATAAGTGATTGCTTTGTTGACAGACTTTGGAGCCTCATGAGCTTCTTCAATCTTTTAACTTTTATCTCTTCTGTAAGCTTCCCTGCATAGCTCTAGAGGTTCTTTAAATGGATAAACAGACTGGCGACCCCGTCCCTGTCCCAATCTCCTTGACAGTAACTAAACCAGCATCTCCGAGATTGAATTGAGGAGATAACAAACTATAAGCAGATCCATGAGCACCTGAAAGAGGAAAAATAATTGCAGCCAACATGGCCAGACCCATGTTTTTCTTCCTGATGGGCTTGTGTATTTTCACCAATTCCTATGTATATTTCCATTTCCGGAATTGGCAAATTCTTTTTATCTGAAACCTCATAGTTGGGTGGGTGGGGGGAGGAACCAGCTTTGCTAGTGTCTGCTAAGGACAGCATTTAAATCTTAAATTCTTAAAGCCCAAGATGCTTGAGTATAACTGTTCCAAGTTGCATCTCATTAATACGGCTAAGGGTTGGTGCTGGGTGTGGGCGAGTTGCCCAAGAGTCGCTAAAGAATTGGATGAAGGGAAAATACTGACTGTTGCTGTTTTTTACACAAACATTAAGAGTAGAAAATATTATGATATTGGGATTTGGAATTATTTGACAGCTGGCTGGTGATTCCTGCTAGATATGTGTTTGCAGACGTTGGACAAAAACTAGCTTGTTTGTCCCTACAACCACACCAACCCCCTCCACTTCTCTCTCTCTCTCTCTCTTTCTCCCCCGCCCCCAACCTTAAACCAGCTTATATTTCACCCCTTTCTTGGATTCACTCAAGTTCTGTCGAAGGGTCATGAGGACTCGAAATGTCAACTCTTCTTCTCCACTGATGCTGCCAGACCTGCTGAGTTTTTCCAGGTAATTCTGTTTTTGTTTTGGACAAAAACTAGTTCAGATTTCACTCAACAGCCAAACATGAGGAGCAACATCATGGGGTGAGTTTGGAGAGAGCAGCCACTGTCCAGGCAGCCTCACTCAGCAATTGTCAGGAGCGGAGGGGAGTATAACACACTGTCACAAAGCCTCTGCCATAGTATGTTGCCTATGTATTAGAGCAACAAAAAACGATGTCTGTATAACAAAACCTTAACGTTGATACACCACAACCTCTTCGAGATTACCAAGTGCTTATGGTTCTTCCTCTAACAGACAAACCCTTGCACAACATCACACTTTTCATTGCTTTTAGAGAAAATGTTTCTTTAATTTCCTTACCTTGAGTATCGCTGATTGCCTCGACATTCCAAAAAGTTCCAGTGATTCTACTTTTTTTTTTAAAAAGTAGAACATAATGTAATTTTAAATAGAGGGAAACCTTAATTCTAGTTCCATTTTTTTATTAGAGCTTCATGAGCTTCACTGCTAGCAATCTCCACTTAATGTGTCCACAAGCAAAGGACTGTACTTTGGACCAAGCAGAGCAGTTTATATATTAGAAAAGATCCTTTCTTCTAACCTTTGAATTGCTGAGCTAGTGAAATGCAAATGAATCTTTGAGCAATAAATAATTGAAGGCCGTACTGTTTGGAATTTGGAATTCTGATTAATGTATCCTGCATTAACTAGCAGTGTTCTGCTTGAAGATTTTATTCCATTTACATTTTAAAAACCTCTAAGTGATCAGTGTCAGTCATTTGCTGTTCACTTCGAGACGATTCACATTGCTGTAGTCTTAGGCTGCCTTTCACTTACTTCAATGTGCACTATTAGTGCACTATGTTGAGAATTCTACATTCTGCTTTTTAAAAAAAAAAGTAATGCTTTTATTACTGCTCGGAAATGCTTCTCAAACAGCATATTTTGATGTACAAGGACTGTTCTTATGTAGGCAAATGTGATGTAGTCGTTTTGAACATGTTGAGACTCCCACAAGTGATTTAAGGGAAAAGTTGTTGGCATCCTTCCATCTACAAATGATGGACACACAGCAAACAATCTGTTTAAGTTGGGGGGGGGTGTCTTGGTGCACCTTTGTTGATGGCTGTGAAGGCCAATCCTTGAGAGGCAGGCTCTGCCACCAGTACCACACATGAAACTACCAAAAACTTTGCACCTTTTGCCAAGCCACTATAGCCACTGGTCATTGTGGTAGTGCATATCAGCCTAAAGGAGTTGTTGCCATTTCCCTCTTTTGCCAGCTAGTGACTCCCAGGTGCGATAGTCAATGTTTAGAGCTTTCATGTCCTGCTTGCAAACACCTTGAAGCATAGCCCTGGGCGCCCTACTGGTCACCTGTCTCCAGCTACCTCACCATATAGAAGGTCCTTGGGTATGTGACTGCCTTTCATCCTGTGGCCATGCCCAATCCACTAAAGCCACCACTGTTTTGATTACTGCCAACACACTTAGGATCCCTGCCTTTGAGAGGACTGCCACATTGTGATTTTGTCCTGCCAGATTATACCTGTAATGCACTGCAGACAGTGAAGATGGAAATTAGTAAGCCCCTTTTCCTGGTAGCTGTAAGTCACCCATGTTTCACAGCTATACAGCAAGGTGCTGAGAACATAGGCCCTATAAACCGTCAGCTTGATGTTATCCCATGCACATTCTGTGAGTTGGCCAAAGGTGGTAGCTGCTTTCCCTATATGTACATTGAGCTCTGCATCAAGGGACAGATTCAGGTGAATGCAAGGAAACATTATTTGCTAACCACTTCCAGTGGGCTGTTGTTCAGTGTGATCAGGGGTGGCGATGCAACAACTTGTCCCATGACCACAGTTTCCTTGATGCTTATAAGTTTAAGGGAAAAGTAGAAATTGTTCTGTTGATAGAACCATAGAAAAGTTACAGCACAGAAGGAGGCCATTTGGCCCATCTTGTCCATGCCAGCCCAAGGACACCCAGGTGCCCTTTCTAATCCCACCTTCCTGCACCCAGCCCATAGCCCTGCAGCTTACAGCACTTAAGGTGCAGATCCAGGTACTTTTTAAGAGTTTAGAGTTTCTGCCTCTACCAGCAACTTGGGCAGCGAATTCCAGGCACCCACTATCCTCTGCGTTTTTTAAAAAAAAAATTCTTCCTCATGTCCATCCGTGTCTTCCCCCCGCACCCGCCCGCCTCCTCCTTCTCCACCCCCCCCCCCAAAACCTTCTGCCACTTATCTTGAATCTATGTCCCCTGATTCTAGAATTCTCCACCAAGGGAAACAATTTTATCCTGTCCACTCTATCTATTCCCCTCATAATTTTATATGCCTTAATCAAGTAACCTCTCAGCCTTCTTTGTTCTAAGGAAAATACCAATAACAACCTATTCAATCTCTCCTCGTAGCTACACTTTTCTAACCCTGGCAACATTCTTGTAAACCTCCTCTGCACTTTCTGCAGAGCTATTACGTTCTTCCTGTAATGTGGTGACCAGAACTGCACCCAGTACTCCAATTGTGGCCTCACCAGTGTTTTATACAATTTCAACATTATATCCTTACTTTTATATTCTACACCTCTGCCAATGAATGAGAGCATTCCATATGCCTTCTTTACAACCTTGTCTATTGAACTGCTGCCTTTAGGGACCTGTGTACTTGTACGCCAAGATCTCACTTCATCTACCCCTCTTAGTATATTCCCATTTATTTTGTAATCCCTGTAACTGTTTGACCTCCCTAAATGTATGACCTCACACTTCTGTGTTAAAATCCATCTGCCACTTTTCCGCCTACTCCACCAACCTATCTATATTGTTTTGGGGATTATGGCTATCCATTACTCGGCCAATCTTTGTGTCATCTGCAAATTTCCCAATCGTGCCCCCACGATAGTTGGAAGAAAGAAAGCTGACTTGGATTCTGGAAGTCCAGTCTGATCTTCAGATTGACAATTAGCTTTCAATTTTAGTTAAGAATCTAACAATATTTAGCAAATAGCACTGTTATCACTGGACATGCATAGTGAATGAATAAAGATGCACAACAGGAAAAAAACACAATCCAATAAAATTTTGCACTGAGAATCTGTGCTACCATGTAGGGGATTGCAATATAATTGGGTGTGTATCTGAGACTAGTATCTGTAGTAGAATGGTGTAAAGAGTAAGTAATTAAGAGTACTGCAAGCAGGAACCTGCTCATCCTCTTGCTTGGATGAGTCCCACCCTAATATGAGTCAAGGTGTAGCAGTGATCGCTGTTGAAATATTTTTGGAATGGATACTTGCTAATAAATGCTGAAACAAATTAAACACTGCCCTGTTAACAGGATACAAGTGTTGTGCAGTACATTATATTTGTTTGTCTTGCCAGCTTTTGCCATCTCCAGTCTTCATCCCCTCTCCTCTGTCTGGTTCACAGAAGAAACAACATAAACCAAGTAGTTGAACTCAATTTTCAATTTATTTTGCTGAAGAAATCGTATCAGAATGCTGAAGAGGGAAGGAGCACTCAGAAATCCATTTAGATAGGATATTTATTTGCATAATATGCAATGTCTGTACTATCTGCACCCCCCCCCCCCCCCCCCCCCCCCCCAGCCCTGCCAGCCAGCCCAGTACAGAGCACTGGAAAGCTGATCACTCCTTGTCTGACAAGGAGCACTGAATATTTTCTTACAAATGTGTCAATTAGACCATAAAGCTCACATCAGGTTTTTTCCCCTCCAAATGAGTCACTTTATCTAACCCCCTTCCCCAATTGTTTCTTGTACCCTTCAATTACTTTTTGCAGGCAAGTTTTATAGACTCTGCTTCAGGCCTGTTATGCAGAGAATTCTGTATTCTAGTAACCAACTCTGTAAAATAAAACAGAACCCCAGCCCCTAGTGATCCTTCTAGATCCTAAGGATCAGACTGCTCAGTTATCAATAGTGCCCTTCAACATGTTGGAGTCAGCTTGTCACATGTGCCTCACAGGAGCAACTTGGTTGCAACCTTCCAACATAGTGTATCATTTTGGAGCCCAAGTGTCTCAATAGCACCATACCCTCACCCCACCACTGGAAATTAATCACCCATTGATCATTAACCAAGAGTCATTCAAACTCAAACATTAATTGTATCCCTCTCAGCAGATGCTGTCAGACCTGCTGAGTTTTTACATGTATCTTTGTTTTTGTTCACCTTTTGCTTAAGTTAGGCTGATGGCAAATGTCAGCTGGTTTAAAATAATTGAAAATAATTGTTTATTTGTAATGGTTCTTTAACGATCATGCCTGTCTATAAGGAATGCCTGAAGTCTGCGTGGCTCAAAAGTCCTCTGCTATAAGTGCAGTATTTAGTCTGCAACAGGATTGTCTTTGCAGATCCAACTTGTGCAGTAATTTCACCTGATATTAATTTTGGGAATTTTTTATTTCAGATTTTATCAACACAGTTGTTCCAGGCTCATGGCTTTCGTAATGGATCTCGGAGATCTGTTAGCACAATGTTTAAGGTAACCTGGTTGTATTGTTCTGTAGTACCTTGCAACAAATCGATTCTTGTAACTCTGCAGTAATGACGTCTCATTTTTAATGCAGTGCAGATATCAGCACTTGAGTCATTTTTTATTATATTCATCAATGGGAATTGGGTGTTGCTGGTGAGCCACTTTGAACCACTGCAGTCCATGTGGTGTAGGTACACCCACAGTACTGTTAGGGAGGGAGTTCCAGAGTGAACTGACAATTGAAAGAAGAACGGCAATCGACTGGGTAGGAAGCGGCTTTGTTAATGCTGGTGCCAAGGTCAATGCCAGATAGTCTGGCCAGTTTTATTTTTCTTGAGTTTTCTGCATTGATTTGATACAACTGCCTACGCTGGCTTGGCAGGCCATTTCAGAGCACAGTTAAGGGTCAACCACATTGCAGTGTATCTGGAGTGACAGGTAGACTAGATCAGGTAAGGACAGCAGATTTTCTTTCCTAAAGGACACTAGTGTAGTAGATGGGATTTTACAATAGTCCAAGTATGATCATCATTTACTGATATTAGGGCCATAATTTTACTCAGGGTCGGATGCGCACTTGACCCGACCGAACATAAAATATTGTCAAATGATGGCGGGCGTGCTCACACTAAATTTCGCAGTCAGTGGGCATGCGCATGAATCAGATCTGCAGCTGCTGGTATGTGAGGGGCCAATTAAGGCCATTAACAAGCCAATAAAGTGATTTTACACTGCCTATGCCTTTTTAGCTCGTTGCACAGGCAAAAAGGGTGGGCGGAAATCACGTCTTAATCATTTCCTCATCCATGGGCTGGATAAAAGGCAGCACTTCCTCTGTCATTGCCAATTTGTCATTGCCAGTTTGTTGCTGTGAGTACAGAGCTGTCCCAGACTTCCTTTGCATCTCATTTGATTGGCAAGCCTGCCGTTCAGTGTCTCAGGCCCTCACCTTCCCTGGAAGGTTCCCCTGAGTATTGCAGCATTGCGCTCTTTCATTTTCAAGGCAATGCTCCATGAATCCCATTTAATGGGGATAGTGTATTCCACTGGGGGAATCTCCTCTGAAGAGGAAGAGAGGGGCAGTGGGGGGGAGAGGAGGCCAGGTGAGTGCAGGCAGCATCCCAAGGTTAGACCTTTAACAGGAGAGGTACAGGGTCAGCAGGGAGGCTCAGGTGGGAGGGCATGCTGAAGACACCACTACCCAGTGGCTAGAATGTTCAGGCAGCGCTCCAACTACCTCCAGATGTCTGAGGTCCAGTGCTGCAGGAGGCTCTGCCTCTCCAGAGACACTGACAGCAATATGTCACAAGATAGGTCCAGAAATCACCCACAACTGTTTGGGCGGGTGCCCCATGCCAGTGGCTTTGAAGGTCAGTGGCCTTCAACTTCTATGCCTTTGGTTCGTTTTGGGGCTCAGTGGGGGATCTGAGGCGTGTCTCGATCAGCTGCACACATTGCGTCAAGCTTATGACTGATGCAATCTTTAGACACATCTACACATTCATCCAATTTGGGACAGAGTAGGTGAGCCAGGCAGAGAGAGCACAAGGCTTTGCTGCAATGGTTGGGTTCGCCTGCATTCAGGGTGTAATAGATTGCACTCACATGGCCATCAAGGCACCAGTAGGTGAGCTGGGAGCTTTCATAAAAAGAAAGGGGTTCCACTCGATGTGGTCAGTGTCCTGACAACAGGACAAAGATTCTCCAAGTTTGTGCCCGTTACCCTGGAGCTCTCACGATGCTTACATCTTGCGGCACACTCAGGTACCAAAGGTATTTGTAGCTCCTGCACAAAGAATTATTCAGGATAGATTTAGTCTAGCAACAATTTTTCAGGATAGAATTAGTAGTCACATGGAAAAATGTGTTGGAGGAAGAGCCAGCATGGATTTCTGAGGGGAGATTGTGTTTAACTAACTTGCTGGAGATTTTTGAAGAGGTAACAGAAAAGGTTGATGATGGTAATGATGTTGATGAGGTATATATGGTTTTCCAAAAGGCATTTGATACAGTACCACTCACAGACTTGAGAAAAGTTATTGCTCACGGTATAAAAGGGACAATGGCAACACTGATACAAAATTGGCTGAAAAATAGGAAACAGTGTAATGGTCAGTGGATATTTTTCGGGATGGAGGAAGGTTTGTGGGGAGTTCCTCGGGTTGGTATTAGGACCCTTGCTTTTCCTGCCATATATTAATGATCTAGATCTTGGTGTACAGGGGACAATTTCAAAGTTTGCAGATGATATGAAGCTTGGGAGTGTTGTAAACTGCGAGGAGGACGGTGTGGAACTTCAAGAGGACGTAGACAAGTTGGTGGAGTGACCAGATTAGGTGGCAGATGAAGTTCAATGCGGAGAAGTGAGGTGATGCGTTTTGGTAGGAAGAACATGGACAGACAAGAATCATACCCCTTATTAAGGGGATGCAGGAGAAAGACCTGGGTGTATATGTGTATAGATCATTGAAGGTGGCAGGACAGGTGGAAAGAGCAGTTATTAAAGCATTTAGTATTCTGGGCTTTATTAATAAGGGCATAGTGCAAGAGCAAGGAGGTTATGCTGAATTTAAATAAGCTGCTTGTTACACCACAGCTGGAGTATTGTGTACAGTTCTGGGCACCACACTATAGGAAAGATGTGAACCCATTGGAGAGAATGCAGAAGACATTTACGAGAATGGTTCCAGGGATGAGAATCTTCAGCTATGAGGATAGGTTGGAACTGTTCTCCTTGGAGAGGATGAGTCCAAGAGGAGATTTGGTAGAGATGTTCAAAATCATGAGGGGCTAGGCAGAGTGAATAAGGAGAAGCTGTTCCTGCTTGTAAAAGGATCAAGAACAAGAAGGCACAGATGTAAAGTGATTTGCAAACGTGACATGAGAAAATACTTTTTCATGAGTGGTTTGGGTCTGGAATGCACTGCCTGGAAGTATGGTGGAGGCAGGTTCAATCGAGGCATTCAAGAGGACATTAGATCTATTTTTGAATAGAAACAATGTGCAGGGGAAAAGGCAGGGCAATGGCACTAGGTCATAATGCTCGTTTGGAGAGCTGGAGTAGACACGATGGGCTAAATAGCCTCCTGTGCCAGTAAAATTCTGTGGATGGATGCCACCTGGATGACAAGGGCTAGCCCTTGAACAGGTGGCCGATGAACCCACTCTGTCACCCAAGAACTGACACCGAGGAGAGATACAACAGGAGTCATGCTTCCACAAGGACAGTGGTGGAGAGGACAACGGGCTGCTGAAGATGTGCTTCAGATGCCTGGACCGATCGGGGAGCATTGCAGTATCCTCCAGAGTGTGCCTCCCTTATAATTGTCAAAAGCTGTGTCCTAAACAACCTGGTTCTGGCAAGAGGGAACCCATTGGAGGCTGAGGAAAATGAGGCAGCTCCACAAGCTGGGGAGGATGACTCGAGTGATGGATCAGGGGAAAAGCCTGGAGAGGTACAGGGTGAGGACCTCTAGGCAGAGGACAGGAACCATGGAGGCAGGGACACCGGGGATGCTCTGATCCAGCCAATATTCAGCTGGGTATCCAAGGCATCGATGCCTCGTCAAGCCAATGGCACTGTCTCCTTTGCTAACAATCAATAAATAAGAACCCAAACCAGTATGCCAGCACCATATAACATCACACAGCCTGTGCTGCATCTGGCTCCTATTCAAACCATCCAGCCAACTCAGCCCATTTAAGTCTTCACATGAACATAGAGAATGAGCAGTGTCCATCCTTAACACAAAACGTCAAAATAATTAATGCAAATAATGTCACCCGTGACACCCCCATTGTGCTCAAGGTGCCTTCAACTTGCACCTGTGGGGTGCTGCATTTTGGCCCCCTCTGCCTGCCTGTCAGTGGCATTGGAGGCAGCCTGCTGGCTCTGTCCTTTTGGACAAGGCTTGGCGGTCATCCTCTGGCTTCCAGAGCCTGAGCAGGCTCTGCCTGGGAGGGTGCATCCAGCCCCATAGCTGGGCACTCCTCAGTTGTTGCACCATCAGATGCAGCGGTCACTGGCAGATGGGTGGAGGAGCTGGTGCCCTCGTCCAGAGCACCCTGAGAAGCTCATGGAGACCGGGCAGCTTATCTGCCAGCGTGTGGTGTTTGCATCACTCTGCTCACCACTGATGGACGGGCACCCAGCAGAGAGACTAGGTGCCTCATCCATCTCTCTCACTGGCAGTGACCTCCTGAGGCTGTGCACTGGTGCTAAAGGTCAACGCAGAACTTATGCTCCACATTGACTCCTCCATGATGGAGACCACAGCACGCAGACCCTCATGGATCTCCACCAGATCTCCCCATGCATCCTGCTAGACATCCAGTATCTGTCACCTGATGGATGACCCCAGAGGCTCGTCATCTGCATCGAGCGCAGCATGGTCCTGTTTTCCAGCTGTGCTCACTGTTGGCTCCCTGGGACCTCTGCCTAAGCCAGCTCCTCCGAGTGGGGTGTGCATTACCCATGCAGCTGAAGCCCACCGACATGAGTATCTGTGCTGATGCCTGGTTCAGAGAGACAGTAGGGCCCTGGTGCAGATGTGCTCTCATCCTTGGAGCTTAATGGGGGGATCCTCAGGGTCACAGGTGGTTCCTGTGGATGATGCATCTGTGGGAGGAAGGCAAAAGCTCAGTACGTTCAATCATCATAGTCGCTATGCATGCTAGGCAGGCTGAGGAGACAGTGGAGACCTGCATGGTGCCATCTGCATTGGAGCTTCAGTGGGCTCTGGCTGCAACAATTGTTTCTGTTGCAAGGAGCCTGTTTTCAGTACCCACCACACAAACATGTCACCTGCACTTCTAACTTCATCCGAGACCAGCTTCAGTGCGTGGCTTTTGTACTTTGTGAGGGTGCACAGATTTGGCACTCTTCCACCTTTTCTACAGCACTCTGTGGTGTTATGACTGCTCTCCTCCTGACAGGGAAAAACTGCCTCCATTATTGCTTTGTCTCCCTAAAGGTCCTTTTCCTCTCTGTCTCTTTTCCTTCTCTGTCTCTTTTCCTTCTCTGTCTCTTTTCCTTCTCTGTCTCTTTTCCTTCTCTGTCTCTTTTCCTTCTCTGTCTCTTTTCCTTCTCTGTCTCTTTTCCTTCTCTGTCTCTTTTCCTTCTCTGTCTCTTTTCCTTCTCTGTCTCTTTTCCTTCTCTGTCTCTTTTCCTTCTCTGTCTCTTTTCCTTCTCTGTCTCTTTTCCTTCTCTGTCTCTTTTCCTTCTCTGTCTCTTTTCCTTCTCTGTCTCTTTTCCTTCTCTGTCTCTTTTCCTTCTCTGTCTCTTTTCCTTCTCTGTCTCTTTTCCTTCTCTGTCTCTTTTCCTTCTCTGTCTCTTTTCCTTCTCTGTCTCTTTTCCTTCTCTGTCTCTTTTCCTTCTCTGTCTCTTTTCCTTCTCTGTCTCTTTTCCTTCTCTGTCTCTTTTCCTTCTCTGTCTCTTTTCCTTCTCTGTCTCTTTTCCTTCTCTGTCTCTTTTCCTTCTCTGTCTCTTTTCCTTCTCTGTCTCTTTTCCTTCTCTGTCTCTTTTCCTTCTCTGTCTCTTTTCCTTCTCTGTCTCTTTTCCTTCTCTGTCTCTTTTCCTTCTCTGTCTCTTTTCCTTCTCTGTCTCTTTTCCTTCTCTGTCTCTTTTCCTTCTCTGTCTCTTTTCCTTCTCTGTCTCTTTTCCTTCTCTGTCTCTTTTCCTTCTCTGTCTCTTTTCCTTCTCTGTCTCTTTTCCTTCTCTGTCTCTTTTCCTTCTCTGTCTCTTTTCCTTCTCTGTCTCTTTTCCTTCTCTGTCTCTTTTCCTTCTCTGTCTCTTTTCCTTCTCTGTCTCTTTTCCTTCTCTGTCTCTTTTCCTTCTCTGTCTCTTTTCCTTCTCTGTCTCTTTTCCTTCTCTGTCTCTTTTCCTTCTCTGTCTCTTTTCCTTCTCTGTCTCTTTTCCTTCTCTGTCTCTTTTCCTTCTCTGTCTCTTTTCCTTCTCTGTCTCTTTTCCTTCTCTGTCTCTTTTCCTTCTCTGTCTCTTTTCCTTCTCTGTCTCTTTTCCTTCTCTGTCTCTTTTCCTTCTCTGTCTCTTTTCCTTCTCTGTCTCTTTTCCTTCTCTGTCTCTTTTCCTTCTCTGTCTCTTTTCCTTCTCTGTCTCTTTTCCTTCTCTGTCTCTTTTCCTTCTCTGTCTCTTTTCCTTCTCTGTCTCTTTTCCTTCTCTGTCTCTTTTCCTTCTCTGTCTCTTTTCCTTCTCTGTCTCTTTTCCTTCTCTGTCTCTTTTCCTTCTCTGTCTCTTTTCCTTCTCTGTCTCTTTTCCTTCTCTGTCTCTTTTCCTTCTCTGTCTCTTTTCCTTCTCTGTCTCTTTTCCTTCTCTGTCTCTTTTCCTTCTCTGTCTCTTTTCCTTCTCTGTCTCTTTTCCTTCTCTGTCTCTTTTCCTTCTCTGTCTCTTTTCCTTCTCTGTCTCTTTCCTTCTCTGTCTCTTTTCCTTCTCTGTCTCTTTTCCTTCTCTGTCTCTTTTCCTTCTCTGTCTCTTTTCCTTCTCTGTCTCTTTTCCTTCTCTGTCTCTTTTCCTTCTCTGTCTCTTTTCCTTCTCTGTCTCTTTTCCTTCTCTGTCTCTTTTCCTTCTCTGTCTCTTTTCCTTCTCTGTCTCTTTTCCTTCTCTGTCTCTTTTCCTTCTCTGTCTCTTTTCCTTCTCTGTCTCTTTTCCTTCTCTGTCTCTTTTCCTTCTCTGTCTCTTTTCCTTCTCTGTCTCTTTTCCTTCTCTGTCTCTTTTCCTTCTCTGTCTCTTTTCCTTCTCTGTCTCTTTTCCTTCTCTGTCTCTTTTCCTTCTCTGTCTCTTTTCCTTCTCTGTCTCTTTTCCTTCTCTGTCTCTTTTCCTTCTCTGTCTCTTTTCCTTCTCTGTCTCTTTTCCTTCTCTGTCTCTTTTCCTTCTCTGTCTCTTTTTTTTTTTTCCCCCCCCCCCCCGGCCAAAACTCTGAGCATTAGGCGGGCCATGTCACTTGAATATCTCATCCTGCAATGCACTGAGGCCACTCATACTCCCAGCCTGGGCAGCGAAGGGCTCTTAGACCCCTGAATGTTTCAAGCAACGGGCACCTGACTAAAAGTTCTTGGCACAGGTCCATGCCATCTCTGCACTTACCCTTGCTGACTGCAGAAGATCACCTAACCTTTTGCAGCACTGAAGCCATGTATGTCACACCAAGTTGTGCCTGGTGACCTCTTGGTTAGGTGGGGCGGCCTCTCTTGCTGTCCCTGGGTATCAAGATATGCCACCTGGTACTAACCACCTCAACCAACACTCCCAGGGACTCATCTGAGAAATAGGGGCAGAATGCCCAGCTGACTTGACCTCCTGCCTTCCATGACCACCAGGTGCTGAGGCCATGACTGCACACCAGGATGCTTCTTGGATAGCTTCAAAACTGCACCCTTAGCCTCCCCCACAAATCCTGGCAACCTTCAGGGAGCCACTTCCTCTGTTTTTGAACACCCCTCTGGGTCCCCATTGGACCTAATGCCTGACACATTCCCAGTCCCTTGCACGGAAAGACTAGCCAGCAGTCTCATTTCACACTGGGCGGGCCACCCAGCATAATATCACATTCACCGTACGATTTTGGCTGGGAGTGGGTTTTACATCCACTCTGGCCATGCCATCTTCGGGCACACCCCAAAGTTAAAATTCAGGCCCAGATTTTTATTCCATATATATTAGACCATAAGACTACCAATGCATCCACTATCTCTTATTAATTAATTGAATTTAAATTCCCCAATTGCTGTCTTGGGATTTGAACTTCTGTCTCGGGAGCACTAAACTGGGCCTCCACATTACTAGTCCAGTAACATTACCAATATGCTATTGTGCCCCTAATTTGGATATCTTTACAGTAATGCATCACAACGCTGGAGTTTCTCAATGATTCAGCTGGTAATAGCAACATATGACTGAGTCATAGAAAGTGAGATCCCAAGTTGCATCCTAGTCTTGGGGATGTAACTGTTGGCCTCAGTGGCCTAGAGTAGTGAGATCAACCAGGATTTGTGCTCCTGATTGCAATCCAGGGCCTTCTCGTGTGCTTTGTTTGTACATGTCCATGCCTGGCTGTCCTGGCATCTTTAATTGAATATCCTGACAGCAGTCACTGTCTTTGCATGCTCATAGCTGAATGGCCATTTGGGTTAAGTTCCAAAGGGTGGTTGTCAAGAGGTGAGCTTAGATCAAAGATCAGCCTTGATCTTACTGCATAACAGAACAGTCTCGAAGGGCTGAATGGCCTGCTCATTTCTAATGCAGTAGACAAGTATGGCATTGAGTGAGGAAATGGCAGCTCAGTTTGCTTCAGCTTTTACACAGGATGGTGATAGAGATTTCAAAATTACCAGAGACAAATGTAGAATGATTGGAGGAGGTTATTATTCAGTGGTGGTGTTACTGTTTGTTCCTGGAATAGGGTGATGAAGAATCAGCTAGGGTCTGATAGAGAAAGGGACAAAACCCATATCAAACCCCTGCAGAACCTTTCACTTCATCCAGTATCTTCAGTTCTGCACTATTTGTGGAGATGGCTACTGCAAAGGTATTGCTCTTGAGTGGCAATTTTGAACTTCAAGACGGTATCTCATTTTTCTCCTTGCAGTGCTGAGAACTGCAATGAAACCTGAAACGTTAACTCGGTTTCTCTCTCCACATACGCTGCCAGACCTGCTGGGTACTTCCAACATTGTTTTTATACTATTCATGATTGCACCCATTCTTCTTTAAGAAGACAGCATGTTAACTCTTTCTCCTCCACAAACAGGCTGCAGATTTGCAGATTGAGCTTACCAAGCACTCCAAGGAGAAGCCTGACCGTGACAACCTAGTGTTTGGAAAGTCATTTTCAGATCATATGTTGACAGTAGAATGGAGTGCAAAAAAAGGCTGGGACAAGCCCCATATCAAACCTCTGCAGAACCTTTCACTTCACCCAGCGTCTTCAGTTCTGCACTATTCTATAGAGGTAAGCTGTCTCCTTACAGTGGCCATGAGATGGCAGATTTGAACTTTAGGACAGTATTGCATTTTTCCCTTGCAGTGCTCTGATATGAAAATGATTCAAAGTTTCTGATCTAACACACTGCCTTATTTTCCTATTTCATTTCTTGCATTAGTTTGCCATTCATTCCTTTTTTGAATTGTTTAGTTAATTTTCTTTCTAATGCCCTTTTCACAACCTGAGATATTTATGCTATGGTTGGCAGTTTTTCACTTCCTTATAGGTTTTGTTTTTAATAATTCATAAACTATTAGACCTGTTAACTGCTACTTTATGATAGCACTTGATGTTTTTCTGTTGGTCTCCCCTCCCCTTTGTTAGAGAGGCTTATTTCTCCAATTTGACAAAGTTTACATTTACAATGGAGATCTTTCCCCTTTCAGACACTTAGCTGCTAAGTATTCTCAGCCCTTTACACTACTAGTCACATGGTCTCAATGTAAAAGTGTGATGCTGTGCCTCTGCTTTCTTTGTGGTTGACTCCTACATTTGCCATTTTTAACTCTCGGTTTTGGTTTTCAATGACTTTCCTCTACTACTCCTTTAATTTCAGAATAAATGACAAGCTGGCTAACTAGCCTGTATATACATACCTTCCCTCAGTTCCCAGCGAGCTCACAACTGCATGTACAAGTTATGAATCAATAATACACCTAACCAATCGGTACTGCATCCTGAATCCACTCCTACAATCCGTCACATGTAGCATTTCCAATTTCAGCCTGCAGCCTTAATGAAACACCTAGCAGAGTCCCAAAAGGAAGGGAAATCTGAGAAACCCACCTCTGGGTCACCTGTCCTCTCGGCCTCAGACCAGGAAAAGATGAAAGCTCATATGCAGGCAATGTAGCTGTCATCTTGGCTTTTACAGTCATGATGGTCGTGAATAATCCAGTCGGGAATTCAGGAGAAACTTCATTCAGAGTGGTGAGAATGTGGAACTTCTTACCACAAGGAGTAGTTGAGGTGAATAGTTTGATGCTTTTAAGGGGAAACTAAGATGAGGGAGAAAGAAAGGATATGCTAACGGGGTGAGATGAAGTAATTTGGAAGGAGGCTCATGTGGAGTATAAATGCCAACGCACCAGTTTGACTGACTGTATATTCTGAGTAGCTATGCAAATGAAGGAACAAGATGACAATATAAAGTGTTGTACTGTCCCATTTTTTTGTATAGCTCGGTCCCTGCTTAATTCTGACTATAATTTAGAGCAAGAGACAGCAGAAAAATTACATAAGGACAGAGATTCAAGGGTTTCAGTAATATAGCCTTTGGCCTTTGATTTCTGCCTATATTTTTTTTATCAAACACAATTGTGCATCCCCCTTTTCCAATAACCAGACCTTAGTTTGAAGCTGAAGTAACTCGGAAACCTAGCAGATGGTGTAACTTCTCCAAAGCAACTGGTTTCAGTTCTGCTAAATTTTCATTTGATGATTATGGTCAAGGTGAATGCTTTGAGTTGTGGTTTTAATTTAAATTATTAAACGATTGAAATAGATGCGACTAGACATCGTGCACAAACACAAAAGGCTAGATTTTACGGAGCGCCATTGTCCTCGACTGCCTGGCTTAAAAAGTTGGTGGTGAGCACACCCACCGTAATGCTGGCTGCTCATTAGCAATTTAACACTGGGAGCAGTGTTCATTGCTACAAGGTGAGACTTCCATCCGTCTCAGGAGGAAGCCTCGCCTTAAAGAGCTGCCAGCCAATCAGATGGCCAGCAGCTCTGTAGTCCCAGCAGCGCCAGGCAGGAGCAGTGGCTGCTGCTGGGATTACAGGTGGTCCACATGAAGAGGAGCAAAACATGGATGCTGAAAATCTCAAGGTCATAGAGGTTTACAGCATAGACAAAGGCCCTTCAGCCCATCAAGCCTGTGCCAGTCAAACAAGTACCTAACTATTCTAATCCCATTTCCCAACACTAGGCCCATATCCTTGTGTGCCATGGCATAGCAAGTGTGTATCCAAATACTACTTAAATATTATGAGGATTTCTGCCTCTACCACCCTTTCAGGCAGAGTTCCAGATTCCCACCACCCTCTGGGTGGAAAAATTTTTCCTCGCATCCCCTCTAAACCTCCTGCCCCTTACCTTAAATCTATGCCCCCTGGATACTGATCCCTCCGCCAAGGGGAAAAGTTCTTTCCTGTCTACCCTATCTATACCCCTCATGGCTGTTTTTTACTTCGCCAGAGATTAATGCGGAGTTGGTACAAACTTTCACATCGCCCTTTACTGAAAGTCCTGAGTCAACTCTCACTGGACGACTAATTGACATCAAAGGGTGTAGCAGCAACAAGTGACCCTCCCAATCCTGCAGGAGAGCGAAAAACAGGCAGAATAAATAGAGGGGGGGAGGCTCATCACGGAGCCCCTGATTTAAGAGTATTCAATTTCATAATGGACAGGCACTGTGCCAGCTTCCTGCCGATGTGACACCACGTCATTTCTATAAGAATGTTGGTTCTAATGTGCAGTGGTTGCCTCACTCGACTTGTAGCCCAGAGGCCTGTAGCCAGGAAAAACAAATTCAAATCCCATCGTGCCAGTTTGAATTTGAATTCAGTTTTTTAAGAAAAAATGAATATAAAAATCTGGTCTCGGTAAAAATAACCACAAAGCTGTCAAATTTTCATCAATCACAGAAGGTTCACTAGCTTTTTTTCACAGGCGTGAACCTGCCGTAAACCAAACTGATTCAGCTTTGCCGAAAAACCCAAATCATTATGCCCCAAATCATTATGCCCAATGTCAACCATTCACCAAGTGACTTTGTCACTGGAATCTCGGTGCCTGCTTTGTACTCCATCCAGTTGATTGGTGATGTAATTAGACTCTCCATTCCGGGGTGTCTCTGGACACCGAGAGCCTGAAAACAGAGAGGAACTATGACAGGTCAGTTATAGTCGAATTTGAGATGAAATGAGGGTACCAGAGAAATAATGTATAGGTTCCAGTACACTAGACAAGCAGTAACAAACCAGTTGCAGCAGGAGAGCTGGGCATTTGCAGTTTGATCGAGGAGTGACAAACTCAACCAGCCACCGATTATTCACGTGATCCTGACAAGGGGCGAATATAATGGACACGCTGACAGCTCTGGGAAAGCTGGTCATGCGACACACACAGGCAATCCTTTTAAAGCGTGCTCCGATTAGATTCCTTACTGTTGGTTCTTCACAGCTGCAGGAGCCAGGCACAACGGCTGTTAGGCAGGCAGGAGAGATGAGCACACACCTGCTTTTGGGAGGGGTGACATCCTCAGGCAGACAGATGGAGAGAGCTGACCATCTTTTGGGAGCAGAATGAGACTGGAGCCCAATGATCCCCTTTTAATTGGGGTGGGGGGGAGGGGAGTGGGGAGAGAGTTGGACACAATGGAGCCTTAGAACAAACAGCCCATGGTAATTAAAAGTGATCTGAAAGCTGGTTTCCAGCACAGTTGCCCTGTGCCGCTATCTAAATCGCTTGATTCAAATTATTAGATAATTCTACTTTTAGCAAATAAAATGACCAAGAGACATCAGCTATAGACTGCATATAACTCTCTTAACATTGTATTTCTTTTGAAATCTTTTACTGAATAACAAGATATTCCAAAAACAAATTTTTGGATAATCACAAGTTTCCAGTGCTCTCTTTGGACAGGATCAGTTCCCCTTTCTCTCTCTCTCTCTCTCTCTCTCCTCTGACCAATGCACACTTGCTTGCATCTCTGGGTGCAGAGAGGACTTGAGACAATTAAGTGTCTCTCTCTCTCCCCCTCTGTACCTGTGACCTGTTCTAAAAACAGTTAATGTTTTAGGTCAGTGACCTTTGGGTAAGGTCATTGACCTGAAATGTTAACTCTGTTTCTCTCCGCAGATACTGCCTGACCTGAGTATTTCTAGCATTTTTTCTTTCTGTCCTCAGCAAAGAGGAGCCCTTTGTCTGGGTCAAGCTGGCAGGGCCTTGGCAAAGTGGGAGGTGGGCTGGATTGGGGGTGAGGGTGAAGGATGACCTTTGGGAGCATGGGCTTCTCCAGTGGGCACAGGGAACCTGAAAAGGCGGTTTTTCCCCCCCCCCCCCCCCCCAATAGCAGCCTGTAAACTAAAGCTGTTGGGCTTCCCACAATGGTGTGAACCTTCAACTACCACCTGGCGCTGCCACCCTTCCTCCCCCCACCCACCCCTGCCCCGCAGCCCCCTCCATCCCTGTGTTCTCGCAAGATGCATCACATTGGCAACAGCTCCCTTGAGTCAATAGCACTCACTCACTCCTATTGATACCATGGTTCTGAAGGGAGGTGAAAAAAGATAAATGAGCTGATTGGGGTGTAATTCTGTAAGTATATTTTATGCTCTTGGGTGTTACAGTTGAAGTCATTAAAAGACTGCAGTACAATTTGAAGGCAAATGTTTTTATTTCTCTGCTCTTTTCTCCAAAAGCTGTTTGAAGGTATGAAGGCTTTCCGAGGTGTAGACAACAAGATTCGCATGTTCCGACCTGATTTGAACATGGAGCGGATGCATCGATCAGCACTCCGAGCCTGCCTGCCAGTATGTAGGACACAGGACATTTGGACGTATTCTATACCGATTGCATAAAGAATGAAAAAGAAAGATGTGCCTTTACATGGTGCCTTAACATATCTCACAGGAACATCTCAAAGTACTCTCTCTCAATGCATGATTGAAGTGCAGTGACTGTTATGTAGCCAAATATGGCCACCATTTTGCACTATTCTGGTTCTACTCCAGGACTTGAACACTAATGCTGTATTGAGGCAGTGCTATATTGTCAGAAATGTCACCATTCAAATGCAATATTAAACTAAGGCCCCCACTTGCCTGTTTGCAGATCAAGCCCATGGGTACAAAGAAAAAGCTCATTTACACTAAAATAACAATGTGTTTTAATCCTAATCTCAGAAAAGCCTACCAGCATGGTGCTCTAATATTCAACAGCATCCGTTCTCGTGGCTTATCTTTTTTCTGACTGCGGATTTGGTGCAGTAGCCTGCTGTTGTACAAGTTTTCTAAATGATTATTTCTGTGCATGTTGCCCTTTTAGACTGTAGTGGTTCTGCATTCAGTTTCGGAGGAATGCTAACATTTGCTTATACTTCTAGGACTTTGACAAAGCAGAGCTGGTGGAGTGCATTCGGAAACTAATCGAAGTTGACAGAGAATGGGTTCCATATTCTGATGCAGCAAGTCTCTACATTCGGCCCACCTTTATCGGAACAGAGGTATAAAATCCCTGTTCCCAGATTGTTCTGTTATGTCTAGAATATTGTTATGCAAGCTTGTTTAACAGATTCACCTGCCAGTGTTGTTTAATCATGCATACATTAATCATCCATACAGAAACAAGCTACTGGCAGCATTCCGCAGGGATTGTTCCCTCCAGGACACCCTGGTCCTCTCCTCCATCACCCCCTACACCTCAACCCCCTCCCACGACACCTTCCCATGCAGCCGCAGAAGGTACAACACCTGCCCCTTTACTTCCCCTCTCTTCACCGTCCAAGGGCCCAAACAGTCCTTTCAAGTGAAGCAGGATTTCACTTGCACTTCCCTCAATTTAGTCTACTGCATTCGCTGTTCCCAGTGCGATCTCCTCTACGTTGGAGACCAAACACAGACTGGGTGACTGCTTTGTGGAATATCTTCGGTCTGTCCATAAGTATGACCCAGACCTCCCTGTCGCTTGCCATTTCAACACACCACCCTGCTCTCATGCCCACATGTCCGTCCTTGGCCTGCTACGATGTTCCAGTGAAGCTCAACGCAAACTGGAGGAACATCTTCCGACTAGGCACTTTACAGCCTTCCGGACTGAATATTGAGCTCAACAACTTGAAATCATGAACACTCTCCTCCGTCCCCACCCCCTTTCCGATCCCCTTTTTTCCAATAATTTATATAGATTTTTCTTTTCCCACCTATTTCCATTATTTTTAAATGTATTACCATCCATTGTTTTATCTTTACCTTTTAGCTTATTTCGATCCCTTCCTTCCACCCCACCCCCACTAGGGCTATCTGTCACTTGCTTGTCCTGCTTTCTACCCTTAATGTCATCATTAGCACATTCCTCAGCTAATATCACCACCGTCAACACCCCTTTTGTCCTTTTTGTCTATGACATCCTTGGTAATCTCTTTGCCTCCACCTAATCACTGGCCCTCTTTTCAGCTCTCTCTGTCCCACCCCCTTCAACCAGCTTATCTTCCACCTCATTTCTATTTTTCTTAGTTTTGATAAGTCATTCGGACTCTAAACGTTAACTGTATTCCTCTCCGCAGATGTTGTCAAACCTGCTGAGTTTTTCCAGGTATCTTTGTTTTTGTTACTGGCAACTGATCATTGTTTGGGTATCGGTGTCACAAGATCTTCCTCCAGTGGGCTAGAATCTCAAATTTCAGAATAGCCGGGGTGATTTGTTCTTGTGAAGCCAGCACTGTCACAATAGCTACCAGCTTTAATCGTCTTTCTCTCTCCATTGTACCCTGAATAATTTACTCCTCATTTCTCCCCACCATTTAAAGGATTCCTTAAAACTGATCTTTTTGAGCAGGCTTTCAGTGCATTGCCCAAATTCTCCTAATCTCACTCTCTGCTTTCAATGTGAAGCATCTAGAGATATTTATTGGGTAAATGCACTTTACAAATCCAAACTACTGCTTGTCCAGTTCCCTCTTAATTGTTTTTATTGATTCAACCTCAGCAACTGGCTGTGGTAATACATTCCTTTGTGTGAAAATAATTTCCTCTGACCTTATCCTTTGTGCATTTAGTACTAACAAGTGAGTGAATCAGTCTTGTCACTGATTCACTCACCAGTGCTATATGTGATCACATGCCATGTATTTTCTCAAATTCTTAATCTTCTGTGCTACACAAATAATCAGCTCATTTTTGAAGTCCCTGCCATAATTCTCATCTCTAATATTGTGCTCATGCATCTGATCAGCAAGATGTTTTGCTCTCCATTAAACATTTGAAAAGCTGCAGGGAGTGGAGAACAGTTTCACATTACCACATATTTTTTCCCAGCCTTCCCTTGGGGTGTCTCGAGCTGACCATGCCCTACTCTTTGTTATCATTGGGCCTGTTGGACCCTACTTTGCCACAGGAAGTTTCAACCCTGTCTCATTGCTTGCTGATCCCAAGTTTGTACGTGCTTGGAAAGGTGGCGTGGGTGACTGCAAAATGGGAGGGTAAGTGATATTAAAAATGTAAAAATTACATTTGAATGTTTACTTCAATGTTTCTGAAGGCATGATGGAGAGAACTCCATGAAGTTACATGGTCTAGCAGATAAGGTGCCACTCTTGTGGTCTCGGCCTTACAGTCCAACAGCTCCCACAAATGATTCCCTGTCTATGGTAAAAGGGCTCCCATTGCTGATTTATAATCCAGTTATCACTGGATGGTGCAATATGTGGCATCAGGTGAGCATTGAATTTGGTTTAAAACATTTCCTTAAATAACCTGCCAGCACTTGCTCTCTAGGCATACATTTGGAGAATGGCCATTTGAGATCAGTGTCAATGGGATCATAGCTTAAGACATATTGGCATCAACAGGAGAGGAGTTTCTTAGAGCTAACTTTAATTGTGAAATCCAGTTACCAACCCAATAACTAAATTTTATAATCCTGATTTACAAACCTGACCCATCAAATGTTTTATTTCAGTACAACCAGTTATCTACAGCCTATCTACAGTTTCAGGGTGAAAGATTTTTCTTGGGGCTAGATTCCACCTGTAGTAAGGATATATGTGAAAATAGTCAGTGCAGGAAGTAGCACAGAACATTTATAAAATTACAATACAATCAAGCAGTCAACATGTTTTTATGAAAGGAAAATCATATTTATATAGTGAGTTCTTTGAGGATATAAAAAATGGGATCAATAAAGAGGAAACAATAGAAGTAGTGCATTTGGATTTCCAAAAGGCATACAAGAAAATAGGAGCAGGAGTAGACCATTCGGTTTGTTGAGCCTGCTCTGCCATTCAGTGTGGTCCTGGTTGATCTTGGGCTTCAACTCCATTTTCCTGCCCACAACCCATATTTCTTAATTTCCTGAGAGTCAAAAAATCTGTCTATCCCAGCCTTAAATGCATTCAGCAATGGAGCATCCACAACCCTCTGGGGTGGAGAGTTCCAAAGATTCGCAGAACATTGGATGAAGAAATTTCTCCTCATCTCAGTCCTAAATGATTTGCCCTTATCCTGAGACTGCCCCTGTGTTTTAGATTCCCTGACCAGGTAAAACAATCTCTCAGCATCTACCCTATCAAACCCCTTTGGGATCTTGTAGGTTTCAATGAGATCGATTTGGTGCCACATAAAAGGTTACTACACCAGATAAGAGCTCATGCTCTTGGGGGTAATATATTAGCATGGATAGAGAATTGGCTAACTGACAGTCAGTCAGGATAAAATGGGTCCTTTTTTTTTTGTGGATGAGATGTAACTAGTGGAGTGCCACTGGGATCAGTGCTGGGGCCTCAGCTATTTACAATCTATATTAATGACTTGGATGAAGGGACAGCCTGTATTGTAGCCAAATTTGCTGCTGATACAAACTTTGGTAGAAAAGCAAATTGTGAAAAGTACACAAAAAAGAATCTGCAAAGGAATTAAGATATGTTTTTGTTCATTCATTCATGGGATATGGGCTTTGCTGCATTTATTGCCCATCCCTAGTTGCCTTTGAGAAGGTGGTGGTGAGCTGTAGTCCATGTGGTGTAGGTACACCCACAGTGCTGTTAGGGAGGGAGTTCCAGGATTTTTGACCCAGTGACATTGAAGGAACTGTGATATATTTCCAAATCAGGATGGTGAGTGGTTTTGAGGGGAACTTCCAGGTGGTGGTGTTCCCATCTACCTGTTGCCCTTGCCCTTCTAGTTGGGGGAGGCGATAGCGTAGTGGTATTGTCACTGGACTAGTAATCCAGAGACCCAGGGTAATGCTCTGGGGACCTGGGTTTGAATCCTGCCACAGCAGATGGTGGAATTTGAATTGAATAAAAATCTGGAATTAAAAGTCTGATGATGACCATGAAACCATTGCTGATTGTTGTAAAAAAAAAAAAAACCATCTGGTTCACTAATGCCCTTTAGGGAAGGAAACCTGTTGTCCTTACCTGGTCTGGCCTACGTGTGACTCCAAACCCACAGCAATGTGGTTGACTCTGAAATGGCCATGCAGGCCACTCAGTTGTAACAAACCACTACAAAGTCACGAAAAAGGAATGGAATCGGATGTATCACCCAGCATCGACCTAGACACTGGAAACAACAAAGACAATCTCAGCCCTGTCGACCATGCAAATTCCTCCTTACTAACATCTGGGGGCTAGTGCAAAATTGGGAGTGGGGTGTCTCAGACTAGTCAAGCAACAGCCTGACATAGTCATCGTCACGGAATCCTACCTTTACAGATAATGTCCCAGACTCCTCCATCACCAACCCTGGTTATGTCCTGTCCCACCGGCAGGACAGGCCCAGCAGAGGTGGTGGCACAGTGGTATACAGTCGGGAGGGAGTTGCCCTGGGAGTCCTTAACATCGACTCTGGACCCCATGAAGTCTCATGGCATCAGGTCTAACATGGGCAGGGAAATCTCCTGGTTACCATGTACCGCCCTCCCTCAGCTGATGAATCAGTGCTCCTCCATGTTGATCACCACTTAGAGGAAGCACTGAGGGTGGCAAGGGTGCAGATGCACTCTGGGTGGGGGAATTCAGTGTCCATCACCAAGAGTGGCTCGGTAGCACCACTACTGACCGAGCTGGCTGAGTCCTAAAGGACATAGCTGCTAGACTGGGTCTGTGGCAGGTGGTGAGGCAACAAACGAGAGAAAAACATACTTGACCTCATTCTCATCAACCTGCCTGCCACAGATTGATCTGTCCATGTTAGTATCAGTAATTCAGGGCTACAGGTTGACACTTCATTTTTAGGTATGCCTGGTGTTGCTTCTGGTCTGCCCTCCTGCACTTCATTGGAGCCAGGGTTAATCCTCAGGCTTGATGGTAATGGTAGACGGGGGGATGTGCTGGGCCATAAGGTTACAGATTGTGTTCAAGTACAATTCTGCTGCTGATGGCCCACAGTACCTCATGGATGCCCAGTCTTGAGTTGCTAGATGTGTTCGAAATCTACGCCATTTAGCACGGTGGTAGTGCCAAACAACACGATTGGAGGGTATCCTTAATGTGAAGGCGGGACTTCTTTTCCACAACCACTGTGGTAGTCACTCCAACCGACACTGTCATGGAGAAATGCATCTGCCATGAGGTCAAGTATGTTTTTCCCTCTTTTTGGTTCCCTCACGACCTGCCCCAGACCCAGTCTAGCAGCTATGTCCTTTAGGACTCGGCCAGCTCAGTCAGTAGTGGTGCTACTGAGCCACTCTTGCTGATGGACATTGAAGTCCCCCACCTGAAATACAACCTGTGCCCTTGCCAACCTCAGGGCTTCTTCCAATTAGTGTTCAACATGAAGGAGCACTGATTCATCAGCTGAGGGCGGGTGGTACATGGTAATCAACAGGACGTTTCCTTGTCCATGTTAATTGGGCAAAAATTTGGCAGTTGGAGTATAATGTGGGAAAATGAGAGGTTGTCTACTTTGGGAAGAACTGAAAAACAGAATATAATTTAATTGGAGTGAGACTGCAGAATGTTGCAGTACAGAGGGATCTAGATGTCCTTGTACATGAATCTCTCAGCCTGCAGGTACAGCAAGAAATTATGAAGGCAAATGGAGTGTTGCCCTTTATTGCAAGGGATGGAGTAGAAAAATTGGGAAGTCTTGAACATCTGTACAGGGCACCAGTGAGACCACATCTAACGTACTGTGTATTGTTTGTCTTCCTTATTTAAGGAGTGATATTGAAGGCAGTTCAGAGAATTTCACTAGGTTGATTCCTGGGATAAAGAGATTGTCTTATGAGAAAAGGTTGAGCAGGTTGGACTTCCGCTCATTGGACTTTAGAAGAATGAGAGGTGATCTTTATAGAAACATAAAAGGTCCTGAGAGGACTTGACAAGGTCAATGCTGAGAGGATGTTTCCCCTCAAGGGGGAGTCTACAACTAGGGATATAGTTTCAAAATAATGAGTCTCCCATTTAAAATAGGGATCAGAAGAAATTTCTTCCCTCAAAAGGTCATTAATCCTTGGAATCCTCTTCCCCAGACAGCAGTGGAGGCTGGTCCATTGACTATATTCTAGCCTGAGTTGGACAGATTTTGATGGATAAGGGGGTTATGGAGTCAGGCAGGAAAATGATGGTTAGGCCTCAATCAGATCTCCCATGATTTTATTGAATGGTGGATGGGCTCAAGGAGCCAAATTGCCTACTCCTCGTATTTATGTTCAGGAATAAATGCTTAATCTTAACTGTTAATGTGATTAAGTTTCAAATTATTCTGATTTCTAAGACTGCTGTATAAAGTCCCGTTGATGCTGCTTGTGGTATGATATTTTAAGGTAGATGAAACAATCAAATCTATTTCCAATCACAATTGTTTGCATTTTATGCTCTTAACGTTGTGAATAATTTCCTCACCTGAAGGTGTAACATCTAATAGAATCCTTTTCTCATTTCTCGCTACCTAGAAATTATGGTCCTACAGTCTATGTTCAGAATGAGGCTCAGAAACAAGGCTGCCAGCAGGTTCTATGGCTCTATGGCGATGAGCATGAGATCACAGAAGTAGGAACCATGAACATCTTCGTTTATTGGAAGAATGAGCAAGGTGGTACGTGACCTGGCAACTCCAGCTCCACCCAACCTGGCTTTTACATGTTTAAAATGTGTTATGTCCTATTCTACCAACACCACAACATTTGTTTTAAATTTTCAGACTCCTGAAAGGCCAAGCTTGGTATTACCTAATGACGACAGTTTCTGATTCTCTTCATCTTTGTCTTTTTCCAGCTTTTTAGCTGTCCTGCACCATTGGCCTTGGCTTTTCACCTGTGCTGCTCAATAATAAACAACAGGTTACAGATTTTAACTGAGCCAATGAAAGCTCCCTAGTTTCAAATCCCCAGTTAAGATGATGGTGAAAGAACCCTAGCCACGAATAGTTGCTGTTGAACTGATTTTGGTCAGTATTTAGGTTTTGTTGCTTGTTAAAGAATCCTACATTTCTTTCTTCAGAGGTGGAATTGCTCACTCCTCCACTGGATGGTACAATCCTTCCAGGAGTCACGAGGCAGAGCTTGCTGGACCTGGCTCAACAGTGGGTATGTTTGCATTGTGGTAACCAATCTTTATTTGATGTGTGTTTACTGGGAATATATGATATACTTTGGCAGAGACTGTGGAGTAGTGGTAATGTCACTGGACCGGTAATCCTGGCTATAACACACATTGCTGGAAAAACTCAGCAGGTCTGGCAGCATCTGTGGAGAGGGAAAGAGTTAACATTTTCATTCTAATGACTTTTCACAACTGGAGGAAGTTCTTGCCAAAGATGTTGCCAGATCTAAGTGTTTGCAGCAATTTGTTTTTATTTCAGATCTCCCAGCATCCAGGGTATTTTGGTTTTATTTATGGTAATCCCGGCTAATGCTTTGGGTACACTTGTTCAAGTCTCATCATGGAAGCTGGTGGGACTTTAATTCAATTAATAAATCTGGAATTGAAAGCTGGTCTGTAATGGTGGCATGAAACCATCATTGTCTTAAACCCATCTGATTCATAAAGGTCTTTTTTAAGGAAGGAAATCTGCCATCCTTACCTGGTCTGGCTTACAAGTGACTCCAGACCCACAGCGATGTGGTTGACTCTTAATTGCCCTCTGAAATGGCCTAGCAAGCCACTCAGTTCAAGGACAGTTAGGGATGTATAACAAATGCTGGGCTTGCTAGCAATGCCCATACCCCTTGAAAGAATGAAAAAATACCAATCACCCATTTACAGATCATTTGGGATTCTGTCAATGATTTTATTTATCATTTTCCCCATTTATTCTGTCATGTCCTTCTAGATGTGCCTATCTGTCACCTACTGCCTGCTACAAGGGCAGGTCAGAAGCTGGGAATTCTGCAGAGTAATTCACCTCCTGACTCCCCAAAGTCTCCACCATCTACATGGCACAAGTCTGGAGTGTGATGGAATACTCTCTCCAGTTGCTTGGATGAGTGCAGCCCCAACACATTTGAAGCTTGACACCATCCAGGATAAAGCTTGCTTGATTGGCACCCCATCTACCACCTACAACATCCACTCCCTCCAACACAGTGGCAGCAGTGTGTACCATCTACAAGATGTACTGCATCTTTGGCTGCACCTTCCAAACCCATGATCTCTACCAATTGGAAGACGAGCAGCAGATAGATGGCAACACCACCACCAGCAAGTTCCCCTCCAAGCCACACACCATCTTGACTTGGAAATATATCGCTGTTCTTTGCTGTCGCTGGGTCAAAATCATGGAACTTCCTTCCTAACTGCTGTGGGTGTAACTACACCACATGGACTGCAGCAGTTCAAGAAGACAGCTCACAACCACCTTCTCAAGGGCAACTAGAGATGGGCCATAAATGCTGACCTAGCCAGTGACAGCCACATCCCATGAATGCCTTTTTTAAAAAAGGCAGCAGTTGAATAGAGTTCCCAGCTGCTGCCAGCTAGTTTCAAAATGTCAATAGGATTATCTACACCACTGGATTCTTGGTAGGAATAAAGTAGCAATGATTCTGAGCAGTGTTTCAGATCTGTCTTGGGTTCTGCGTCACAAGCCACCCTTTGAAGTGGACCTTGTATCCTCTACGAACTGCCCAATATCTTGCTAAACAATAGCTTGACCCTGGGCATTAACAGTAAGACCACCGTAACACCATGATCTTCATGTCTGTTTCTCCTCCCTTTGGAAGGCAAACTGAAAAACATTTTAGTGAGGTGTGGTCAATTGTAAATCAACAAACTGATTTATTTTGTGATTTATATGAGTAAAGAGTATATAGTTTCACAGAAAAGCTTGACTACTTTCAAAATAACTAACTTTACAGGCTGTTGCACTAACTGGCACTGACTTGCTAAACAAGGTGCTTTGCCTCATCATTGTTCCAAATTCAAACCTACCGCACTTTTTCTTGCTGAGAGGAAGCCAAAATCCTAACAATTTTTGTCCCTCCCTCAGCTCCCTGCTGATAAACTATTAATTATGTTTTTGAAGTGTAATTTAAAATAAGGACACTTCACATTTTGATCAAGAAACAAATTGGTACTTTTATCATTTGGGGATGTTGTTGGCAAGTTCAGTTGTTGCGTATCCCTGGCTGGCCTGACAAAGTAGTGATGGGTCTTCATGAACTGCAGTGATCATTCAGTGATGTTAGGTAGGGAATTGCAAGATGTTCATTATGTTGATGAAGGAACAATTAATGCAGGTTAATGAGAAGTCATGGACTAGACTGTGGGTCCAGCACTATTGAACTTTTGTTTATTTTCAGGGTGAATTTAAAGTTTCAGAGCGAGGGATGGCAATGTCTGAGCTGATCAAAGGACTACAAGAGAATCGAGTGAAAGAAGTTTTTGGCTCTGGTACAGCCTGTGTCATCTGTCCAGTTAGTCGGATCTTGTACCAGGGTCAGGTGTGTCCCTTTTTTTTAAAACATCTTTTATGGAAATTTTTGCAGACCTGATGAACAAAGTGTAACAAGCAGAAAAAGAAATGAAAAAAGCCAAACAAGCAATTCATGAAGCAACGAACACAATCTATCATTCAGCTTGGAGGGACTCCAGAATCAAAGGATAATAATTCTGACATCTCCATTGCTCCAGGGCATTCCAGATATCTAAAAATAAACAATTCTGGCCTAAACTAGATTTCAGCATGTGCAAATTTAACCCATTGGATTTGCAACAAGAGCTCTACTTTGTTTTAATGGGGAGACAAATCCCAGCATTTTTGGTTCCCATAATGCATTTACATGCACCCCCGTTTCTCATAAAGCACTGTTTACACACATATAAAGGCCATGTCACTTTTAAATCACATTACATTTTTATAGGTGGGGTGTGTACCCACATTTTCCTCTAAATTTCTCCCCTCCTCTCTGAGAGCATTGACTCCTTGCTGAGGTGTCGTTCCATAGTCTAGAAGCCCTTAAGCATATTATCCAAAGGCCAATCCTCAAGTGCAAGCCAAGTGAGTTTAAGCAGAATCGTGAATTGTAAATGCCATTTACAACCAATTAAGATTCTCTGTTTGAAATGTAAGCAGGCACGCTGCCATGAAGGCATTGTATATTGTTCCCCTCACTGTCCACTGAGACTAACTATAACGCCCCAGTGCTAGCCCAGCTGAGGTCAGATATTGAACGTAGACTGGAGTTGGGCTCTGGCATCTTCTGGTGTTTGCAAATCAACTGAGCATTTGCTTTACCCATTGAAGCAGCCTCAGAGTTCCAACACTTCCCTGTCTCAGGGCTGGGAAAATTCAGCCCACTGTGATGGTAGGTAGGGAGAAGGAGGAGCCACATCAGGATGGCGTCTGCTGCATTCCTGCCACTGGGCAAGTTTTCCATGGGCATGGAATGGATGTCTGTACCATGGACACAGGCATCCAATTAAACTTTTTCAGACCCAATTAGGCCTTTTTTTTTGTGGGTGTGCCAGCATTTCTGTGGCAGTGGAGTGCTGTCTCTCCACCCCCCCCCCCCCCCACCAAAATCACACATGGAGTTTGCCATTCCTGTGGAGGCAGTCTGCCCCACCAGCAGAGCCAGAGACTCCATGCTCCAAAGAGGGGCCTGCCAGAAGGAAAGGTTGTACATACAGCCCAAAGTATGGACCTGAGGGGTTTCGCCTCCACTTTGAGGGTCGCAGGATCATACAATTTAGGACACAAAGGAGGCCATTTGGCCCATCATGTCTTCAGCCCTAATAACTTTAACTTTAAATATGTGCCTCCATGTTAAGGCCCTCTGGCTCAGCAGTATCATGAACCCACCCATTATTCTTAATGTGGGGTCAGTAGCATAGTGGTAATGTTACTGGACTAGTAATCCAGAGCCTGGACAAATGCTTTGGGGGCAGGAGTTCAAATCCCAGCACAGCAGCAGACACATGGGAACACCACCTGGAAATTCCCCTCCAAGCCACTCACCATCCTGACTTGGAAATATATCGCCGTTCCTTCACTGTTGCTGGGTCAAATCCTGGAACTCCCTCCCTAACAGCACTGTGGGTGTACCTACACCACATGGACTGCAGCAGTTCAAGAAGGCAGCTCACCACCACCTTCTCAAGGGCAGCCAGGATGCTGGCCCAGCCAATGAAGCCCACATCCTGTGAACAAATTTGTAAGAAAAAAAAAGTGCTGGAAAAAAAGTATAAACTGTCTTTCTCTCCACGGATGCTGTCAGACCCGCTGAGTGTTTCCGGCACTTTTTCTTTGTTTCAGATTTGCAGCATCCTCAGTATTTTGCCTTTATATTTGGAGAAAAAAAGAAAACTGAACATCATATGCTAAATGTCAAAGACTCTCATAATGGAACAAGTTTAAAAACGTCATCATGCTATGCAGCAACTTTATTTTTAATGTATGTTAATGATGGAGTTCTGTCGATAAAGCAATTCTTTAAATTTTTTTCTCTTTCTTTAGAACTATCACATTCCCACCATGGAGAATGGCCCAGAGCTAGCTAAACGTTTCCTGAAGGAACTAACAGATATTCAGGTAGAAGTTCAGCATATTACACTAAACTTTGTAAAATATCTAACTGACTCCCAAGATCAAGGTGATAACTGCATATAACTTTGTATAGAGTTTCATACAAACGAGGAGCAGGATTAGGCCATTTAGCCCCTCAAATCTGCTCCGCCATTTAATAAGATCATGGTTGATCTTGATCTTTGACAGTAACCTGAAATCTGCATCCTGCCTACCTATCACCCCCTTACCAAGAACCTATCTACCCCGCCTTAAAAATATTCAAAGACTCTGCTTCCACCACCTTTTCAGGAAGAGAGTTCCAAAGGCTCATGACCCTCAGAAAAAAATTTCACCTCATCTGTTTTAAATGGGCAACCCCTTATTTTTAAACAGTGACTCCTAGTTCTAGAGGAAACATCCTCTCCACATCCACCCTGTCAAGATCCCTCAGGATCTGATGTTTCAATCAGGTCATCTCTTACACTTCTAAACTCCAGTGGATACAAGCCTAACCTGTCCAGCCTTTCCTCAAAGACAATCCCCCCCAATTCCTGGTATTAGTCTGATCAACCTTTTCTGAATTGCTTCTAACACATTTACATCCTTAAATAAGGAGACCAATACTGTACATAGTACTCCAGATGTGGTCTCACTTGTGCTCTGTATAACTGAAGCAGAACCTCCCTGCTTTTGTAATTAATTCCCCTCGCAATAAATGATCACATTTAATTAGCTTTCCTGGAGATAGTGCAAATCTGGGACAATTTCTCTCTCTCTCTCTCTCTCTCTCTCTCTCTCTCTCTCTCTTCTCTTTTCCCCTCCCCCACCCAACCACCCAGTGCTGTTTTAAGGAAAGTGCAAATCTGGGACAATTCTCACCCCCCCCGCCCCCATAGTGCTGTTTAAGGAGAAGAGACTAAGTGTGGTAGCAGGTGAGTTTTCAGGCCGGCCATGACGGTGGGCTTTCCTGCCATAACATTCCAAACCTGCCACATTATGCATGCATTCCTGGGAAACATGCCATTTCCATGGTGGGTGGGCTGTCATTCACCTGCCACACCATCACCCTGCCTCTTCATCATGCCAGGCACCACATTTTAAAGTACAGTGCTCAGGACTGCAGCAAAGAAAACATAGCCTCAAAACACAAGCAGACTGCAGCCCTCGAGTGCCTTTTAGACACTCCGGCCACAGGAGGGACAGTAACATTACCACTCCGGCTTGGTAGGTGATGGCAGTGGTGATCAGTGCCAGTGCTGCACAGAAGAGGCTGGCCATCCAATGCAGATAGAGGATGAATGATTTCATCTGTGCAGCCAGGGTATGGCAACCATCTTATCACTCTAAAGTCACACACTCGAGGCCATCACATATTCACTGGCATCTCACTTGCTGCCAGTTCAAGGGACATCACATACCCTCATATCTCCATCTGGCCTCATCTCCTCCAGAAACTGCTTCCTCAGCCCTCCTCATCTTGAGGCCATTTGCACAGATTGACATGTGTCCCCACACACACCCTGGGATACCACCTCCCCCACTTCCCCAGTACAGCCCTCGTCCTTCAGCCTCTTCCCTTGCCTGAGGCCACTACTCCCCCTTCCCCAAGCAAGCCCTAGCCCTGTAGCCGTTTGAAAATCCACCCAGATATGGCTGACCTAGTAGGTAAAGACCTACCTGTGAGCTCCCCTGAAAGTGATGTGATGCTGTCTGTGAAGCCTGGCGCTGATGACTTGAGTGTTAACCAAAGCAAGGTAGGCAAACAAACTTGGAAGTCCCGAGTGAAGTGCAGCTCGCCGGGTGCATGCCTTATACGTACTGTTGTGAAACACGTCGGCGTGTTTTCCCTATGACATGGGCGGACAATCTAGCCGGGGGGGGGGGCAGGTGGAGATGAATCCTGCAGGCTGGCCTTGTAATGATGTGCTAATGTCTGGCAGTGAGGTTCCCGATGTGGCCTGTTATCAGCAGGTTAAGCGGACGATCGCAAACTGTTTTCACGCCAGTGTGAAACCGATCATGCCATATTGTCTGCTCACTCCACCGAACATGCTGGTGGGCTCGGAAAATCCTGGTCTATGCCTTTATAAAGCATTCCTTCTAAAATGGAGGAAACGATCAGCCAATGTATGTATTGGGTGTATTCCTCCTTCCTCAATGTTAAAAATATTATCTTCAGCCCAGAGATCAGCCAGCTCTGTGATGCCGCTGCCCATAAGGTGCTCTAGAATGGCTGCATGGGTCACAACAAGAGTTGACCTTTTATCTGTCTGGAAGCTGACCCTGAGACTTATTACAGGAAACTAAATTACCATCTGGAAGTGCAGAGCAAAAGACTAGCATTTTTATAAAAAATACTAATTTTTAAAATATCATTCTTGGGATATCGGTGTTGCTGGCAAGGCTGGTGTTTATTGTCCATCCCCTGAACTTTGACAGTTTGAAACCATGATTTCAAGTTGAATTACTTCTGACGCAATAGGGTTAACCATGTGTGAAACTGAAGTCACCTTGGCCCAGAACTGCGGACTTCCTTCCCAAAAGGACAGTCGTCAATTATTATTCTTTTACTAGAATTCCATAATTCACATTTCTAAAGTTACATTTTGAATATAGAATCACGGGTACCCTGAATGGGATATACTCTAGCGTTTACCTTCCCTCTAAAGGGAACTATGGATTAAAGTTTTCTCTTAGACTTAGACTCCAGTACGTTTTCTCTCTTCTCTAATCCTATCAAGTAGCTGAGGATCATTCCAAATGGCAGGTGCTCCATGGGATATTTTAGTTTAAAGATGTGCAAGGCAGACACTGGTGGACTGGGGAGAAAAATCAGTTCTAGAACCTTGGATTACTTTATCAGGAGGCACACAGCACTGATGTTAAAAGGTGGTGCCATTGACTGAGAGATTTACCTTGCAGAGTAATCACTCAATCCTCTGGCAAACTAGGGTGGGGGTATGGGGAAAAAGTGAGGATGACAGCTCTGGGATTAACAATTGGAGATGCTAACACCTTTGGAATTTTGTACAGTGGGAAAGTATGTATTCTATTGAGCAATTTTTCTTAGTGCCTTAGGGAGAGAGGGAAACTGAGTTCTGCTGGTTTTACTGTTAAGCAGGTGCTAACTGCCCAGTTGGCACTGTGCCCAAGCGGGCATTCTTCACACATGAGCCTGGTGTTTGTGAGCTGTTCAACAGTGGAAGGAAACCCAAGCTAACTTGATTCTGTCCTTGTCTGACAGTGCCATATGTTTTTCAGCAAAAGTGACTAATGTTCAGGGATGGAAACCCTGGCTGATTTTTCTCCTCACTTTCTTACTCCAGGAGTCCCCAGGCCAATTGTAACACTTCAGCTGTTGCCCTGGCATAGACCAGGGAATCTGGTTTGTCTGGCACAAATAAATGTTGGATGTGGTATTTAGTCACTCTCCTGGAAAGTGAGAAAGATATCAAATCCACTGCAATCCTTTACCTGAATCTAGTGTGCGATTCTCTGCTGTCAGCATTATAACTAAGGTGTGTTATGGGGAGGGAGAATTGATCAATATAGTATGATTAAAAATATAATTGTATTCTAATTTCAGTATGGCCGGACTTCGAGCAACTGGACTCACCTGGTCATCTAAGCACTAGAGATCTGTTTCCCATTCCTCTCAGTCCTGAGTCAGATGCCATCTCTGTGTCACTTTGTGTTAGAATACGTGGTATCCTTTGTGTTCCTCAAGGAAATATCTGACATATTACTCAATTATAGATTTAGTCAAAAATTTGGATTCAATGGTGCTATCTTTTTTAGATTTATTATTCTGACTAAATATATATTACTAATTGCTTCTCAACTATGTTTCTGTTCTTTATGGAATTTTGGAAATTAAATTCTAATTGATGTCAGTGACTAGCCAAAGGTAGTGCTACCAAAGTGCTTGGAGTTACTGACCTTGGTAAAATGAGAAACTCTTCACTCCAGACGTTAAAAGAAATCATTCATGCTGGAAGAACTGAGGAATGTTTGTCCCTTTTGCACCCTTACCTCCTGTCTGTTAGTTATAATAATCATCACTTAAAGCAGAAAATGTGAAGAAGTTACAGCACATCTGTCAGTGCCTGGAACAGGAATGTCAGTTTAACATTTTGGATCTACACTGTTACACCTGACCTCAGAACACTAAGTTAACAAGGCCTTTTTGTTTCAGATATAGATTAATCTGCTGTGCAGTTTGTATTTTTAGACCATAATTCAGTTTCTCATTCTTATTCCTATAGATATCAGCTGCAGGATTCTGAGTCTCATGGTTTTGCTGGGATAAGTACCAAGAGTTGAGCAGGCTCACTGACTGTAGGCTGCTGAGTCTCCTCCACTGGGTCAGGCTGTCTCTGAATGCAGCCTTCTGCTGTCTCTAGAGAATAGGAACACCTTTGCCATCACATTATACTGAAATTGTTCTTTCTATCAGCATGTTCTCTCTGCTTCTACACATAAAGGCTGCTAGGATGGTGCTAAGTTGTTGGTGGTTGCACTGACCAGTACAAAACATTGTGCATGTAACATTTTTAATGTAAATAATTCAATATTCAACAGCTCCTTAAATTTGACTTTTTCTGTATTGCTGTGTTCCTTACTAAATCAGGAACATATTTGCATTTCTCTGCTTGTGCCTCACTGAAAGACCCTGAAGATACACAGAAACATGGATATTACCATCTGGCATTTTTTTCCCCTGCTTTTAATTTTTTTTTCCCCCTCAAAACTCTCCACCCAGTATTGAGTGCCTGGCTTCCATGCTGTGCTTCCTCCTTATAGATGATTAAGGTTATAGCCTTTGGGGGGGTGGGGGGGAAGAAAAAGTTCAACAACAAATTTGATGAACAAACCAAGGTTATGATGAAGGGTCATAGACCTGAAGCGTTAACTCTTGTTTCTCTCCACAGACGCTGCCTGACCCGAGTGTTTGCAATATTTTCTTTCATTTTGGATTTCTGGAATCTGGCAGCATTTGCTTTTGTGTTTGACAAGCCTGTTGTGCTGTTCTGTGCTGCAGTGCAGTGACTGAACTCACACATATAAAGAAAGCATGAACATTGCCAATTCTTAACTAGTCAGTCAGCACCTGTAAGAGGCAAACAGGTTAATAAGGGCGGAGATGTTGCATAATTCAACATGAATCTCCCCACAAATCTGACTTTTCTGATTGTGAGCACTTTCAATTTTTCCCCTGGTTGTTTTATGCTCTGACATCTCCTGTTCGTGAACAGCACTGTGAAAGTCTCACAACCCAGTCCATTAATGGTATAAGTGAGTAAAATTGGTACCACTCCACAATCTCTATCAAGTAATAGTAATGCAGTAGGCTTCTTCCACAAACCCCATACCATTAAACCCAATCAGGTTTAATATCTGGGACTGCCCTTTGTCACCTCCTTTTCCCTTAAATGTTTTGTGGTTCAGTCTTTGATCTGTGTAGGTTTTTTCTGTTGCAAAACAATTGATCTAGCAAGTGAGAAAATTTCATTCTTGGTTAACTTCAATAGTATTTTGTGACCTTGTGTATATCTGCGTGTCTTAGTGTGACTGTGTGCACCGAAATGTCTGTTTTTCCAATTTCTTAACATGTCCAAGTGTGTATCTGCATGTCTGTCCAAAAGCAGCTCTGCATGCGTGCACATATTCATGTGTCCATTTGTGAATGTGGATATGTACATATAATCCATATGCATGTCCACGTGTTTGTATATTTACATGTGTATATAAACAGTGTCTCATTATTACTGCTTACAATATTAATTCAAAAGCTGCATTTAATTCAGTTGTTATGCCACAAATGATGCAGAACTGCAATTTTGTTTTAAATGCTGATGTTGGGGCTGTAGGTTTAACTCCTTGAACTGGTTTTGGGAACAGCTGAGATTGTGCTCTAGTCTTAGCTGGGTTGACGAGGTTTGGAAATGAAGAGGTTTCTTTAATTTCTGACTGGTCAACTCCAAAGTAATTGTTCCAATTATGCCATCTACTAGCTTTCTAAACTCTTAGCTAAGCTATGCAATCTTCAACAGTATCTACATGAACTATAAGGAGAAATGCACACCCGCCGACCTGAATCTAAATGATGCACAGTGATGTCAGAACGCCTGCCCGACGTCACCGTGCGCCATTTTACACATCGGCGAGTGGGCCCTGCACTGCTCACCAACCGTAAAATTCTTCCCTTTATTTCACCTTATGGCCCTTCCCAACCTCCCAAACATTGATATTCATAATTTTCACTTTATCTAGGGCATTTTAAAATTATTCTGCATTATCTTCTGACTCAATGCTTCAAGCCTTCAGTTTACTGAATTTCTTTCTACACCTCTCAACTGAATCACTAAACAGAGCGTGGTATTCCCCATAGTTAGATGACCAGCTTGGGGTGGGGTGAGGGAGAGGCTGGAACAGCAGGGATGAAACCTCAGTCAGCCAGTCTATTCTGCCCACTAGTGATAGCAGCAGCTGTGGGGAGTTGGAGAACAGAAGCACAAACAACATGTTTTGAGATGTTAGTGTGAAGATCAGGCCTTTAATCCAGTAATCCAAATACAGCTGTTGGAAGGGAAAGTCAAACCTAACAACACACAAACTAATCAATCCTTTGCTTCCTGCCCATAGTTCTGTGCTGGTGAAGGAGGAACAGTGGTCAGGCCCCATGTTCATTCCAGTGTTTGCACCTCACATTGTCTTTAATTCTTCTTCAAGTGGAAAGATGTACCATGTAGTAAAAATCCCAAGTGATTTTAATCACCTTATGCTCTCTTCAAATCAGACTCTAAAATAGTTTTGAAATTGTCATGTTTTTTTGTAGCCTGATTTCTTGACTAGAAAAATATATTCATATTTACTGTGTACAGCTAGATGTGTGTGTAGATACTTCTTTTAGAAGTAACAAAAAAACTCAAACACAGAAAATGCTGTAAATACTGGGTGGGTCCACAGCAGCAGATTGAGGTAGAGACTGTATTAGGTATGATAAAGGGAGCCACAAAGCTGTACTGGCGTTTCTTGGCTGTCCTGTGCTGCATTTTATAGTTTTACCTCTATAATTACGGGTTTGCTTCATTACAGAGGCAAGTGTGAAAAGCCAAAGGGAAAACGTTTTGCAAAATAAATTGATTTATGTAATGTGTGCAGCAGTCAGCAATTACTTTAGTGCAGGTACTGAATGTGAGTTACCGACCTCACTCTGCAGGCTTTAGAAACGAAGAACTTCAACTTTGGAAATGTTTTCCTGTTTTTTGAACTAAGATTGTTAATCAGGTAAGAAAATAATTTTTTAGGGTGAGACGGAGCGCTGGGAATGGAAAGATAGTGGGTGGAGAATCAGAGGGTGGAAGGTTAGTGTGGGAAGGGGGGCTATGTGGAGAGGTTAATGTGTGAGTGAGATGTACTGTAAGGGCAGCTCTTGTCGCTGGATGGTTTTTGATTAGAATCAAGAGAGAAAAACTGTTTCTGTCAACCATTTCTGTCAAATCGTCATAGGTTGAAAAGGTTGAATTCAGCTCGGGCATTGTTGATCCACTGTCAATCTGGGTCAAGTTTCCATTTACTGCTGTGCTCAATGGCATTGTTTAATGTTCGAACATGTGCTGAATACCTCCCAACAAATGCTTGTTGATGGGGTTCAGGACTAATTCAAGGTCTCTGCTAGATCTGAAATCTGTCATGAGGTGCAAGGCAGGATCTTGGTTGCAGATTTTCTGATTTATACTTTACTGTGGCTTTTACAGTGTATTTCCTCTTCATGATTGAAAGGTTTAGTTCAGTACCTAATTATATGTAGTTTTCAAATGAAACTTATTGCTGTAATTACCATTGGAGGCTTTAGGCAGCTATATAAGAGTAGATCAATTGACGGACTGCTGTTAGATTGGAGTTGTTCATTGCAGTCATACCTGAATAGCCAACTGGCAGCTTGGGATGTTACAATTTCTGTAAATAAACAGACCACCATCTCCAAAACCTGGGTTATTTTGAAAGCTTGATTAAATATTCAGCTATTTATAAAATATGCAGCTTCATCTTGTTTTGCTAGTTTTTCATAAATAGCCATTTTCTCTTTTAAAGATAGTATGCCTGATGGTAGACATGTGTCCGTGAGTATATTTGTCTATCACTGTAAATGTGTGACTGAGTATATTTGTGTACCTGCTTTGAATTCTGCCTTTGATACCTGCATGCTGTTTATTAATCTGCATTCATTTCATTGTCAAAACTGTTATGCACACTTGGACTGTTATCGCATCCTATTGCTTGGACAATTCAAAAATAAAACCATAAAAATTAAAGGGTGTTGTATGGTTTTATACTGAAGTGTTGTGTATGCACACCTTAGCTACACTGAGGTGCAGTTATTCACCTAAATGTCACTGGTCACACCAGTGATTAGCCAAAGATTTTTATTAGCACCAAATCATGGGTAAGTTTGTCTGCCTACCCACACTGGATTTTTGCACTCATCTTTAACTGTACCCATTTATAATGGGTACATTTATACAGAAGATTTGGTCCAAGTTCTAATGGTGAGGTCAGGGAGTCCCCTCCGTCGGTTTTAAAATGCCAGACAGGTGGTCTCAAAATGAAGGGGAATGATTCAGAGGAAATGTTTCCCTCATTGTTAGGGAGAAATTAAAATTGCTAAAAGAGAATACAGTAAGAATTGACTGAAAAACCATTAAAATCTCCAGGCAGACATGGCTGCTAAACATATTAAGAGCTGAAGATTACCAGATGAACATTGCACAGAGTCAAACTGGAGAGATAAGTATGACACAAATTAGATTAAGTGTACTGCCCTCACATAGGGAAGGGGCAGATAGTTTTAGCTTAGATATGGGAAGATGAACAATGGACAGAGGGGGGCTTTGATGAAACACAGTCTTGAGTTGTAAGAACCAAGGTCTTTGCGTATGTGTTTTAATTTTGATTGGATAATATAATGTATACATCCTTTAGAATAATTGGTTAGCAAAATCACCTGTTTATGTACTCAACAGGATAGAGTTAGCATGGGACCAGTGTGTTGGTTACTGATTGGATGTATTCAGATGTACTCAAGTGTATTATGATAAAAAGTACAAAAGTAATGAAATGTAATCAATCTGGGAGCTGGGTCTTCATTCTTAGGAATGATTGCGGCTCCCTTGCATATTCTTGAATAAAACCGGTTAAAGGAAGCCTGAATCTCTGTGGTTACTGTGTGATTGGTGAGTGTAACTTCTCTTCAACTGGCCTATGTGGTAGTTGCAGGATTGGAGGTTGGTGTAGTCAGCAGGATTCGCCTGGACCTCTCCGAAGGCGGAACAATGATCTGGTGGGTATTTTCATTTTGAAAGATACACTCCAGTTGTTCATGTCAGACTAGAACAGAGGCCTAATAGGGCATATCTAAACGTTTTTGACCAGGGAGATTCGTTGGCCAATTGAGACGGAATGTCTCGAACTGGGAGTCCCTGTTTAATGTGTGAATGTGAGTATGACTGAGAAAACTGAACTTGAGTTTGTTGCAGAATGGGGAGGTGAAGGAAACCATGTCCCTTCACCTCACCAGGAAGCATAAAAGCTGATCAGAATGAAACAAGAAGGTTGGTAGCCGAGCAATTCCTCCACACACACACACACACACCCCCCCCCCCACTCACTCTCTAAGGAGCGGTGGAAAGCTCAGAATAACAATAAAACTGACAAAGCTACAGTACTCATTTTGAGTCTGTATTTGCAACAAACTAAACTAAAACAGAAATGTCTCAGTCGAGTTGCAGCGGCAGATCGATTTCTCCGAGGCCACCACCCATATTGGGAATATGTGGAAGGATAATGGGGACTTGAAAGTTTCCTTACTGAATTTTTGCAACTTAAAAGAAATGAATTGTTCTGAGTTTCAAGAGCTTTGTGCTGAAGAGAGAGAGAAGGGGGTATCCCTAGGGGAGTTAGAAAATGACGGGCAGGAGCAGAGGGAACGTGAACTTCAGCAAGTTTGTCTCTTTTTAGGTGGAGCCTCCAAGATCCCTTTTATTCCCCCAACTACTACTTGAAATTTCGTTCTGAGTTAAGTTCAATATTATAGGAATATAAATACATACCCTATGTTTGTGTGCAAGGAAGCATTTGTATGTGAGCTTTAATGTGTTTTCTTCCCTCAATTGTCATTTGTGTGTAGTTGAGCACTTTAGAGTCGAAAGCCCCATATTAGATTAAAGGAAAAGTATATTCAAACATTCCAAGGTTTTGAGTATAAGGTTTGAGTTGAGATTTCAGGCAAAAATACCAATTTGAAGGTAGTGTAAAGATAAAACAGGGTTTGCCTTTGTTTGAGATGAACCAACCCTTTCACCATCCCCTTGCAGATTAATAGAGGGTAACCCTTATCACCAGATTCCAAGCTGATTGGGATTGATACATATGAGTTAGTATTCTAAAATTGAGGAAAAAAATTATCTGATTCAAAAGGATCCTAGGAAAACCAAAAGACATAAACACATGGTCTAGGCGGTTCCAATGGATAAAAAGGGGTTTCTTTTGAAGAGGTGAATTAAATATTAAAGGAAATCTGCATTCCAACAGCACTAATTTAAATTTGGGACAATCTTGATGTAAAGTGCAGTGTAATTTAACAGGTTACTTTTGAATAATGAGGATGCTATCCAAAGATAAATGTCAGTAAACCTTACTTCTAATCTGGATACAAATCATTACACATGAAAGAGGTAGTTTTAATTTTGATGGTGTAAATTACAGTTCTTACAAAGTTTAAAATTTGAGGTTTTGGTTCTTGATAAAGTTCTCCAAAGGGAATTTTCATTTTAAAGGGTTTTTGACAACAATTGGCACTAATTCAAATACTGCAAGCTTTTGTGTTTGAGTCCGTTCCCAAAATGTGAAGTTCAGCTTAAGACCTTGACAAAGTTTGGCAGAAATCCAATTTTTGGCCGAGTTATTGAATCTGGTATTTTAAAAAAAAAAGTCAGACATAGTTTAGTGGGTTACTTTTGAGACAAAATGTTGTTTGAGAGGAAGATAAGGAAGCAAAACATGCCAATGCCTGACTTCTGTTTTACAACTGTTATGAGAATACTTTATTGGGCTGTAAAGTCTCTCCTGACAACCTGAACGAGATAAGATAGTAGCTTAGTAACTCGAAACGTTGACTCTTTTCTTCGCCGATGCTGCCAGACCTGAGTTTTTCCAGGTAATTTTTTTTGTTTTGGATTTCTAGCATCCGCAGTTTTTTGTTTTTACATTATATAAGATAGTAGCTGTTGCATGTGTAAAATGGAACGAGGAAAGGATTAAGGGTAAGGAGAAATAATACTTTTACCCATCTTGTGGTAAATTGTTAAGGGAAAGCTGAGAAAAAGGCTAAATAGATGTATTAAAAACAAAAAAAACTGCGGATACTGGAAATCCAAAACAAAAACAACAATTACCTGGAAAAACTCAGCAGGTCTGGCAGCATCGGTGGAGAAGAAAAGAGTTGACGTTTCGAGTCCTCATGACCCTTCAACAGAACTCAAGTTCTGTTGACGTTTCGAGTCCTCATGACCCTTCAACTCTTCTCCACCGATGCTGCCAGACCTGCTGAGTTTTTCCAGGTAATTCTGTTTTTGTTTTAAATAGATGTATTACTGACTATAATGTGCTTGTGAGCTATAAAGAGTAAAACCACAGGATCAACACCCTGATGACAGGCAGAGTTAAGCAGCTCCCAAAGAGAACTGCCACTGGAAGTGAAGATAGCGAGCCATTGAAAGATAGGATAAGGTGCATTTGTAGAGTTGTGTAGACAGCTTAAGGAATTGAGGTCCGACATGAGGCAGCAGCAGGAGGTAGAAAACTGGAAGGAGTGGGGGGTGCCTACCCCGATGGATTCAAATCAGGGAACTCATTTCACATGAGTCATTGAAGAAATGTGTAAACTTATGGAGATTAAAACAATTCCATATTCCTTACCACCCCCAGACTTCAGTTCATCCTTTCCACCACCCCTGAACTTTTTTTAAAAAAAAAATCTATAGCCAAAGCAATTCAGAAGACAGGGAACAGCTGGGCCGTCGTACTGCCCAGTATTCTGATGCGTCTTAGGACTACACCAAATAGGACTACTGTGTTCACCCTATTGAATTGATGACCGGAAGGGCCATGCAATTACCTGAAGGAATTATAGTAGGAGGAGGAGATGTAGGGCTGCTGAAAGGAAAAATACGGGACTATGTAAGGGAACTAAGTAAGCAATTACATGAGTTGAGAGAGGAAGTTAGAGACTGACAGATGATTAAGGATATGGAAACAGGCAAATCCATAAAGCAAAAAACCACCCCCCCCCCCCCCCCCCCACCGAATGGGGATATAAGGTGATGGGCAGGGTGAGCCCTGAGTGAGCAGGGTTTGGCCCAGATGGCATGATCATGAGGTAATTATGACAGGTGATCTGTGTGCACCTGTAGATATGAAAATGGGAAATAAATGGAGTCATTACACATATATAAAGATATATGATGAATCACCAAGCAGTAACCCAGACAATGGGAGCCAATGTTAATGTTTCCACAGGTCAGTGATCCTGGCTATGGGTGTGTCAGTGCTGGCATAGGAAGCACCAATGGTCAAAGCCAATAATGACTCCTTGGGCAGTAAGTACTACTTTGCCAAGGAGGAAGTGGGGAATGGATAAGAAAACCCAATGCCTGGATTATGGATCAAGTCACTACATGGACACATCAAACGAATAATTAGGAACAGGACCCCCACGTGTGATCAGAGTTGTAAGAGTACTTTACATTTAACAGCACCAGGGCAGCTAGTCCAGCTAACACCACTCGAGTGTAACAACAGGAACTTCACGGGATGGTGGTACTTACCCAAGGTTAAGGACAATAATGAACTGACACACATACATTTTTGAGGATACACCCCAGCAGGAAATACACACCCAGTAACACCTCATTAAGCATAAGTATAGACGTGAGAGGTGGAGTAATGAGAATTGGGATTTATGACAATAGAACTGGACTGGGTTGGTAGCTTGGGGGATGTAGAAAATACGCGCCCCCTGCCAATTTTTCATCAACAAACATTTGGATGTATCAAGAGGTTAATGTGACCCCCGGATGGACAGATCTACTTCCCTTTGTTTTGGAACCGGGTCTTGAGGGACAATATTGTCAAGAAACATTTAAATATCTAACAGATAGGTATGATTGTTATGATACATGGTGTTTTACTTTGACTACGTGTGGATATTAAAGACCCAATGTCCAGATGTAGTAAGTCGTTCTCTCTCTTTCTCCCCCCCCCCCCCCTGCCCAACACCGCTTGGGATTGTCAGGATAGGGAAGTTGAAACCGCTACTACGTGATGTAACTATGGTTTCCTTGGAAGTGACATACAATATCTCGGGACTCCTGTCAGTGTTACATACTGCTTGTCACAGCCACCAGAATTCCATAAAATGGGATAGAAGCCAACTGAAGAGGATAGTCAAAGGGTATAAATTCTGAATTGTCCTGGGAATTGGAGGAAAAGCACAGGCCAGGTTTAAAAAAAAAAGTATACTAGGAGACAACAGAGGGCTATTTGGGAGTGCCAATTCCATGCTTAATTCCGATCAGATCTATGACTTAAATGATTATGCCCACTGGGTGGCTGCTGAGACTGTCCGAGGGTTACACTACAGTGTGCGTGGGACAGGATATGCTCTGACAGCCGGGCAGCTACAAGGAGGGTCTGCTAAGGATCACGAAATTTAATTGGAGTAAATTGAAGATATCAGGTTCGGAACAATTCCCGAACACGTGTTCGAGTCAGTTTACCAATTAAACCTCAAATTTACGCAAGGAGCGGCAGGAATTGGTGGTTTCACAATCCCAAGGTGGAGGATGAAGTCATAAAGTTCATCATGGCCATTCCCCAAGAACATCATCCTGAACAGCTATAGGTTTGAGTCCCTAGGAGTAGATAAAGGGGGGAATGGTATTCCGCATAGGGCTACGTGGATATATATCCTATGTAAAAGACATGGTACTGATGAGTACTAGAGACTGTTGTTCAGAATCAAGAAATTACGTTGTGTGCTCATCCCAAACACTGGAGGTATTTACAAACATAAGCAAAATTACATTCACCGCTTTACTGATTTCAGGAAGCATTTAAGGCAATTCAGGTATCCTCAATTCAATGGTGCTTCATGACCAGCAAGGCGGAGTTCCTTTTATGGGGACTTACTTTGTGCTAACAACTCGAGTTTCTGCCTACAGGTGACTGATCCTTTTACTTTAGGAGACTTCCATTTGTCAGGCAGAACCACAGGATACTTGTTTAGCCCTTGGTGGGATGTTCACTGATCAAACTCCTGTCAGAATAGCACGCTTAGCCATGCAGGAAGCCACGATAATAGCTGAATCACACGTACAAGCTTCTGGAGAGCAAATCGCAAGGGGGGTATGTGCAAGTGGATTTAGCCACCCAATCGGTCAGGAGGTTAGCCCAATCAGCTACTTTCTATGCCACAGCTGGAAAGTTGATGAATTGGCGGGAGGTGGTTAGAATAGGTGTGACGATAGGCACAGGAATTATGCTCTGATGGGCTATCGGACTCTGCTGTTACCAAAGTAAAACTTGGAAAGGGACTCTTCAGGCACAGACAGTAACAAACCAAAGGTGTGCATCAGTTCCCTGACCTATGCATACTGCAAGGGAGAAGACAGGAGAAGAGAAAGTTAGGTTATACAATCAGGTGGTTTAGGACTCCTCTGGGGGTCTGGACAACTGGCACCTGAAGGACCAGCAGAGGAATCCTCAACTTAAGGTGTGGCCAGCTTGGGCCTTGCCAAGGGCCAAAAGAGGGAAATTAAAAATGCTAAAAGAGAATACAGTAAGAATTTACTGAAAAACCATTAAAATCTCCAGGCAGACATGACTGCTAAACATATTAAGAGTTGAAGATTACCAGATGAACATTGTACAGGGTCAGACTGGAGAGAAAAGTATGACATAAATTAGATTAAGTGTACTGCCCTCACATGGGGAAGGGGCAGATAGTTTTAGCTTAGATATTGGAAGATGAACAATGGACAAAGGGGACGGCTTTGATGAAACACAAACAGTCTTGAGTTGTAAGAACCAAGGTCTTTGCGTACGTGTTTTAATTTTGATTGGATAATATAATGATGTATACATCCTTTAGAATAATTGGTTAGCAAAATCACCTGTTTATGTACTCAACAGGATAGAGTTAGCATGGGACCAGTGTGTTGGTTACTGATTGGATGTATTCAGATGTACTCAAGTGTATTATGATAAAAAGTACAAAAGTAATGAAATGTAATCAATCTGGGAGCTGGGTCTTCATTCTTAGGAATGATTGCGGCTCCCTTGCATATGCTTAAATAAAACCGGTTAAAGGAAGCCTGAGTCTTTGTGGTCGCTGTGTGATCGGAGAGTGTAACTTCTCTTCAACTGGCCTATGTGGTCATTGCAGGTTCAGATGGTGTACCTTCTTCACTGATTCACACAGATTGAACATTTGTCTGCCCCAAATCTGCAGAAAATTCAGTTATTGGCTGGAAAATCTAAGCCTAAGATTGTTAATGTTTCCCACAGCCCCATGTGCTAGTTTAGTCAGGTTCAGGCCACATTTCATACTGAGCATTGGAATACTGACAGCAAAGAAATTAGGGAGGAACTTGTTAAAAAAGCAATAGAGAAAGAATTGTTAGCACAGGACCAACATGTTAACATTTCTTGCATTTGTTCACTCCCACATTGACTTTAAACTAAGGGGTAATTTTTTTTATGGTGAAAGAACAGAGACACCTGCCACCCAGACGTGTATGCACACAAATATTATGGTGGCAGGACAAGTTGAGAAGGGGGTTTAAAAAAATATACAGGATACTGGGTTTTAAATACAGAGGCATAGAATAAAAGCAAGGAAGTTATGTTAAAGCTGTTTTAAATCATTGGTTAGGCCCCAGCTGGATAATTGAGCCCAATTCTAATCACCAAACTGATAAGCCAGACAGAGGCTGCTGGTACTAAGGATGAAAACTTCCGTTTAGGAGAGAAACTGAAGTTGCTCTCCTTAGAGCAGAGAAGATAAAAACAGAAAATGCTGGAAGTACCGAAAAGGTCAGACAGTATCTGTGAAGAGAAAAATAGAGTTAATGTTTCGAGCTGATGAGCTGAAAGATTTGATCACGGTGTTAAAAATCATCAATGGTTTTAATGGAGTAAATGAACTGTTTCTGGTGACAGAAGTATTGGTAGCCGGAGGACACAGATTTAAGGTGATTGGCAAAATGTGGCATGAGAGAAAAAAAATTACATAGCAAATTGTTGTGGTCCAGAATATGCTGCCTGAAAGGCTGGTGGAAGCAGATTGAATAATACCTTTTAAAAAAAGGATTTGGACAAATACTTGGAAGGGGAAAATTTTTGCAAGGATATGAGGATACAGCAGGAGAGTGTGACTAATTGGCTCTTTCAAACAGCCGGCACAGAAATGATGGGGTGAATGGCCTCCTGTGCTATATGAACCTTAAGAGTCAGGCAAATCCTTAACACTTAACCAAACTATTGTAGCTTAATACACATTCTAATTCCAATAGATAGCCAAAAAGTGATTTGCATAATCCTTCTTACATTCATTAGTTTCAGATCGTTTCATAGTAATTTTTTAAAATATTGTGAATAATGTGAATGTGTTTATTCAATAATTGAAACTAATTATCAGGAGTTAAATATGGTAATTATATCATACTTTAAAACTTTTGTTATTTGATAATGTTGCCAAGTAAGCGAACTGTATCGCGCTTGCACCTGGTCAACTCTGATATTTTTCAGAGCAGCAAAATATCAGAATTGGCAAATGTTAAAAATAGCGAAAGTAAGCCAGGCATTTCCAGCTGATTATTACTGACCTTGACAACATGGCATTGACAATAGGCAAGGAATGGCGATCTACAAGTAGCAGTTGTTATAAACACAAAGTTTATAAACTATTGTGTTTTGGGACTGTCTCTTTGATTTAGGGTAAAATGGAGGAATAAAAGGGGTCATGTGACCTGTTCTGAATTCTGCCCAACAAGTTTGGTTGGCTTGGCTCTGAATTGGGGTGGGGAGAAAGGCGTTGTGGGGGGCACATTTGTTTACTGGGAAGACAGTTCAAGATGTTCACATCTGTGGACAATACCAAGGACATCTGTGTTTACAGTGGGTAGACTGTTAGGCACAGATTTTCACCACCAAAGCAGGTAGCTGAAGTTGGGAAATTTCCCAACTTGGTAAAAAGGCACCCGAATGCTGCGATTTTCACTCATGTTGGGGTCGAGCAGGGTGGTGGTGGTTGGGGGGGGGGTGGGGGGTGGGGGGGCAGTGAGGGATGTGGTGGGCAGGTATGGGATGGAGTTGGGTCTTCTGACCTAGGAAGCAGAGCATAGCAGTCATTGGGGTGGTTGAGTGCCAAGGCAGTCTAGTTAGAATGTCCACATTGGTTCTCTGGAAGTTTGCCGCAGTTGTATTAAAGGCTCATATCAACTGCCCCTGCCTCCCCCCCCACCACCAACTCCCTAAGCCACTTACCCTCCATGCCAGTTCATACCCCACCATCCACCCCCATGACCCTTTTATAGCCTTATGCTAATTCATGGCCCTCCTATGCTCATTCACGTGGTATACATAATGTACAGAACTAATAAGCTATATAGTAACAATGGCATTGCTCACAAATCTTATGAAAAAAAAACTACTATTCCTACAACCCTATAAAAATATCAAACAAACTACTAAAGTATTAGTAACAGGCTTCAAACATTTCACACCACTTAATCTTATGTAGATACGCATTGAGACATTGACAAAAGAGGTCACAGAAAGAACCACTTAAAGATGCCAATCAAGTAAGGTCAACAGTTCTCTCCAGTTGTCAAGACATAACCCCTTATGAATCTGGGCTCTCTACAAGCATGCCTAATGAGGGTAGGTGTAAGAGCACTTCCTGTAGAACTGGATGGCCTCATTAGGTATGCTTGGCTGAAAGTCAGCCACTGGAATTTGATTTTTTTTTATCAGTTTCTTCTGGGATTGTAACAGTATTCATTTTGGACCTTGTAATAAAATAAAATGTCCATTGATGTTGTTTGTTACTCAAGTAATTTAGAGTCATAGAGGAATGGCTGTTAATATTTGGTGTTGACATATTCAGGTGATGGCAATGTCATGCAGGCAGAAAAAAGCTGAAGTGTTGTCATTGTTGTAGGATAGATTCTGGAGTCAGGAGCATGTTCTGATATTTGAAAGAGGAGGAGATAAAAATCTAGTGTCAACGGTAGGCTGCTCCTCAAAAGTGATTTCAATGATGAGAAATGCTTTGACTCCATTTGCAGTATAAAATATTCAGATGAGGTTACTTGGAAATTGCTGGCATATTGTGTGAGGGGACAAAAGCTGTGAGAGAGTTTGGGAGAGTGATTTTGAGGCAGAAAAATTGGATCAATTATTTCTGCCCTATTTTCCTGTCAGAAATGTTACTTGTGCTGATTTTGCACTAGAACTACATGGAAAATTCTTTCTGAATACATTACTAAAGAAAGACCTGCGTCTATATAGTACTTAATTTCATCTCAGAAATCATAAAGTGTCCTATACAGTTATTTTAAAGTGCAGCCATCTGTTATGTAGAGTATTACAGCATTCAACTTGTGCACAACAGAGTCACACGGCCAAAGTGAATGGTCATGTTATAATTTTCATCCTCAGTGTAGATCAGGTCTGTGAAACTAATTTTCAATGGTGGGCCTAATCTGATATTAACACTCGGCATGGGCCATTATCAGCAAAACCTATTGAAATAGAAATACAGAAAGATAAACTACAGTGATATTTATTTCTACTTGGATCCTAGTTACTGCCACTGCTGTTGCCAATATCTGGCACCTCCTCGATTGGACCATTGCATTAACACCTGGTGAACAATTGGGCCAAGGCCTTTCGTTAATGGAAATGTGAGGACCACTTATCACGGCACAGCTTTGTGTCCCAACCCTTAACCCTGGAGTGAATTCCACAACTTGCAACTCTGTGTTCTAAATCTCTTACATTTAATCTTGACTCTATGACTCCTCATTTTGACCCTTTCAATCATTGCAAATAGTCTGCTACTATCAAGCCCATCCCATCTTTTAAAAATTGATATTGAATCTCTCTGGAATATGTGTTGAATGAGAAGAATGAGTCCGAACTGAAAGGCACAAAGTCAGAATGAGACTGAGACTGAGTCACCTACATTATGTTTGGAACCCACCTGTGTTGTTTGACTTCCTATCCTACACTGTTGTAAAAATACACAACCACAGCTGTCTGCCTCAGTAATGGTTACGTAGGGATAAAATCACAAGTACTTAGCACATTTTATTGCACAAACCTCGTAAGCTGTATCTCTCATGGTTCCAAAGTGCAGAACGAAGCTGCAAGAGGAAAGGAAAAGTGGAGCCCTTCCTTCCCACAGCGGTCCATGTGCTTTACTCTCTAATTTTCAAATAAAATAACATCCTTCAGATTTTTCAAAAGGTTCCTTTGGATGATCTCCCCTTTCGCAGTGACAATTGACTACATGGTGGCCCTGCCTCACTGCTGTCATTAACATAACCACTATAGAAGCATTATTTTTCATGTAATTATTTTTAACCTCGCCAGTCATAAAATAGCTCCCTGAATTAATCATTGAAGAATCTGTTCGCAATTTCCTCACTTCTTTAATGTCTTGACATTTTTCACAGATAAACGCAACATGGGAATTAGAGTTTGGGATTTTGGCACAGGATCAGGTGGGTGGAGGCGTTATATTGCTAACACTGTTGGACTGTCGGGAATACATGTCAGTGGGCTTGGCCTAAATAGCCAAGTGGTTATGGTACTGGGCTTGTAACCCCAAGATCAAGAGTTCAAATCTCACAATGGCAAACTATGAAACAATGTAACTTCATCTGAATAGGAACAGATGGAAACGTGCTTGTACTCGAAAGAGTTACATGTCAGTGACCCCAGCTTCAGCATCCACTGCCCTTCTCTCACCTTCACGACAGCTGGTGGGGGGGGCGGCAGGGGGGTGGGGGAGGGTGGTCCGGGGTCCTTGTGGGTGGTTCCAGGGGTCCCCAGACACTGGCTAATCTGGTAGGAATCCTCAATTCATGCTTCAAATAACCCTTTAAAATACATTTCTATACTCTATGGTTATAAAAGTAGACACATAGACCAAGTGCTCAAAAGCTTGTTTTTGAAAAAGTTTATTGATTTAAGTTAAACATTCAGACAACTGCTCTTTTCAGACAGGATGGAATTGTTAAGTTGATTCAGGGTGTGCTTCAGAGGACTTATTAAAAAGCAATTGCAACAATTTCCAAAAGTACTGAAACAAACGGAATAATTTCATTGGTAAACCAAACAAAAAAATCCATTGCTTTCAAAATTTCATCAGCACCTATCCCAGCAGAACCCCCTCTACCCTAGCAGATCCCTGACCATCCCAGCAGGACATACCCAACTAACTCTGCTCCCTCTCCACTGAGCTGCTGACATGACACAGAACTGGTCTAGCATAGAAGGAAGCCATTTGGCCCATCGTATCTGCACGTGTTCTCGAATGAGCAATTTACCCAGTGCCTCATCCAGTTCTGATACCTTATTAACATAAAGTACCGACAGCCTATCCAATACCTCCTTATCAATTTTAAATCCTTCCAGTGTCTGAACTAACTCTCCTTTCACCATGGCCTGGGTAGCATCTTCTTCCTCAGTAAAGACAGGTGCAAAGTATTAATTTAATATTTTAGCCGTGCCTTCTGCCTCCAGGCAGAAATCCCCTTTCTGGTCCCTAATCGGCCCTTTACTCCCCTTTTACCACCCTTTTACTATTTATATATCTATTGAAGACTTTTGGATTCCCTTTTATGTTAACTGCCATTCTCTTTTCCTGCTCCCTCTTTGCTTCTGTTTTTTGCATTTTCACTTCCCCTCTGAACCCTCTCTAATAAGCCTGGCTCTCCACTGTGTTATCCATGTGAAACTCTTTCTTCTTCATCTTCATTGCTATCTATGGTCATTCAGGGAGCTCTTGATTTGTTTGCCCTACCTTGGTGGATAGCTGTTAGAGGGTAACACTGTAGGTTGGGGCAGGGGGGGTTGGTAGGGAGGGCACTGTCTACATTGGCCACTGGGGAGAGCTTTGTTGGGAAAATAAATAAAAAAAATATATAAATTAGTACAAAAAGTTGATTCTGTTGCCATCCCAATGAGTACATGACTGTGGAGCAAATTTAGTATAACTGTACCTTAATGGAAACCTGTGAATACAGCTGATTTCAGAAGCTGTGGATACAGCAATCATGTTCTTTTTACCTGACTAGCAATGCGCTGAGAGGGTAAGGGAGGTTGGCTCATTATCTGTTGTATGAGATAACATGACAAAGCTGCCTCCATACACAGACCCACCTTTTGACGGTGAATCCATGTACACCTGGACAGTGCACTCTGGCTTAACTCTCAGCCTGCCTTCAGGCCATTGATGCACTTTTCATTCTGAACACATTATCTCCCCTCACCACCCCACAAAATAGGGAAACATAACATCTCAGTCGATGCACTGTGCAATCAGTGATCCAGTCTGTGAAGAGGCAAGGGACGTCACAAATACCAAGAAACCATTAATATAAATAGAGGACTAAAACAAACCAGTTTCAACATATCACTTTACATAAGCAGTTTATATAAATAAAATATATCATTCATATTGCACAAAGATCATTAACTTTTTAAATAAAGAAAGAATATTTGACAGTAACATCCATGATTCTTGCTGAACTCCTTCGCTGTGGTGATCTTCTCAACATTCAAGCATTCCCAATGGATCTGCTAAATTAAGATTGACGTGTCCAGATTGCAGACACTTGGTGACACTTGGTATCTCCCCAGGTGAAAGGTTGAGCTTTTTTGTGTTCCCGTGGTCATTTAAGGGGTTATTAGCATAGCTTTCTTTGAATTTGCAGTCTTCCGTCAACTGAAACTAAAAGAAACATCAGCTCAGAGAGTCCTTTTTAAAACCCAGATGGCTAAGCGGTGGTGGTGGTGGTGGTTTTGCTAATGGCCCTTTGGGGAAGGGAAATCTGGCTGTGGCTACAGACCCACAGCAATGTGGTTGACTTTTAAAATTAGGGATGGGCAATGCCCACATCTGCATGAATAAATAAAAAAGTCCATCCCTGGTCAATCAGGTACAATAGAGAATGGATTGTACAACTCCACTACATTAAACAATGTATCTCAAACCCTATCAGCAGATCATGTCTGATCAATGTGCATTCTGAAGTCCAAACATTTTTTTTACACAAATAACTGTCCATAACAAGGTTTTTGGCTCAATACTCTTAATAAATTGGTTTTGGAAACATCATACATAGAGCGTGTAATTCTTATATTGGGTAATGCCTCATCTCTAAACACCGTGAGATTCCTGGTTCAAACACCATACGCTGTTTTTTAACCAGGATGCCACAGCTCTTATGCTGTTTATGTTACACATAATCAGCAAATCCCTGCAGAGATTCACCTGCTTTATTTTTAACTTGGTAACAACAATACTTGTATTTATAATCACCTCTAACATCCCAAGGCACTTTATGGGAGCATATTCAGAGAAAAATTGACAATAAGCTGAAGGAGATATTTGGAAAATTGACCAAAGACTTGCTCAGAGGAAAGCTTTAAGAAACATTTTTAAAAAGGAGAGAGGAGGAGAGATTTCAGGAGGAAATTTCAGATCTCTGGACCCAGACTGCTGAAGGCATGGCAGCCAATGGTGAAACAAAGGAAACTGGGGCAGTAAAAGAGGCCAGATTTGGAGTAGCATAGAGATCTTGGAGGGGTGTAGAGGTGGAGTTACTTCAAGTGAAGGAGGAGTGAGTTCCCTACAGGGAAGTTTAAATTCAAGACTTTGGGACCTGTGAGCCAATGTCATTCATTAAGCACTAGGGTAGTGGGTGAATGAGATTTGGTGTAAATTAGGATACAGGCAGCAGAGTTTTGAATGTGGAAGATGTGAAGCCAGCCAAGAAAGCATTTGGATAGTCACATCTGGGAGTGTAAAAAACAGATAGGCTGATGCAGAGAGTGATGTTACGGATGTGGAAGTAGATGGTCTTGAGGATGAAGATGATATAGATCAGATGATCAGCTCCAGGTCAGGGATACTAATGATGCAAATGGATTGGTTTAGCCTCAGCGAATAGCCAGGAGAAGAGATAAAGTCAGTGGTTACAGAGCAGAGGTTGTTGCAGGGGGGAATGTTTAACTGGAGGAAGTTTCTACGTGCCCTGTTCAGGATGTCGGACTACACAGAGGCAATGGAGGAGTCAACAAAGGTAGTAGCAGATCAGGAATGATGTGGAACTTTGGATGCTGCTGCTGTGGGGCAGCATGTAGATCAGAAATAGGTTCTTGGATATCAGAAATAAATGAGTTCTGATTGGTTAGTTCTCATATAATTCAGCCAGGCATAAGAAATAGGAGCAGGAGTCGGCTGTTCAGCCTCTTCAGCCTCCTTCACCATTTCATTAAGCCATGGTTGATCCTCAACTTTCTCACCCGATCCCCGTATTCTTGATTCCTTTAGAGTGTGAAAATATATCAATGTCAGCCTTGAAAGCACTTAGCAAGTGAATATTGACAGCCCTCTGAGGTAGGGAATTCCAAAGATTCAGAACCCTCTGAGTGAAGAAATTTCTCCTCATCTCAGTCTGAAATGACCATCAGCTTATCTGAGACGATGCCCACTAGTTTCAGACTCTCCAACCTCTTGGCATCTACCCTGTAAAGCCTCTTCAGAATCTGGTTTGTTTCAATGAGATCACTTCTCATTCTTCTAAACTCCAGAAATTTTAGGTCCATTGTACTCAATCTCATAGAACAGCTCCTCATCCCAGAAATCAAACTAGTGAACCTTTGTTGCGCTCCCTCTGTGGTAAGTATATCCTTCCTCAGGTACAAAGACCAAAACTGCACACAGTACTCTAGGTGTGAGTCCGACCAAAGTGCTGCACAATGATAGCAAGACTTCCTTGCTCCAATTGCCTTGTAAAAAAGACCAATATACCATTTGCCTTCTTAATTGCTTGCTGTGCCTACATGTTAACTTTCTACATTTTGTGTAAAAGGACAACGAAATACTTTTGATCACCAGCATTTAACAGTTTCACACCATTAAAGGAAATTCAGTGTTTCTATTCTTCCATGCAAAGCAAATTACATCTCCTCACATTATCCTCCATCTGCTGCATTCTCGCCCACTCACTCAGCCTTTCTATATCCCTTTGCAGGCACTTTGTGTCTTCCTCACAGCTTACTTTCCTGTCTAGCTTTATATCATCAGCAAACTTGGATTAATTACATCGGTCCCTTCAGCCAAGTCTTAATCAACATGGAGCTACTAGAGCCTTCACTTGATATGAAAGAGCCAGTGTTGTTGCCGTTAACCTATTGCATGTACCGATACTCACTGTGCTATACAGAGTGTTGTTTGGATGTGAGCACAAATATCGAGCACTCTTCCTTCCTTTAATCAGGATCCCGCTCTTGGTGATTGCGATATCCATCAGAGCTGTAAATGACAGTGAAAAACTCTATTATACTGACTTCATTGTCTAAAACTAGATAGAAAAGGGAAGCAGGAAGACAGGGAGGGAGAGGGCAGATCACAGGGAGGGAGCAAAGGGTGTCATAGAGAGGGGGGAGCTGATGGACTCCCATGGGAGGGAGAAGAGGGAATCACAGGAAGGGAGGGAGGGAATTGGAGCCTTTTGGGACACCCTGATGTGATCCTATTTCAGCCAGATTCCTGCAATAGAACCTCACTACTCCATAAAACAATTCTTATTTTATTTTCTACTTTAAAAAGTAAAGTTTGGCAAGTTTCCTGGTTTTGTAGCTCTGTCCCTTCTTTCTCATTGACTTCATACATTTGCCATAGAGAAGGCACAAATATATTATGGTCAGTTTATCACCATGAAAAGAGAGACTTGCATTTATATAGCACCTTTCACTACCTCAAATCACTTTACAGTCAATGAAGTACTTTTGAAGTGTAGTTACCATTATAATGTAGTAAATGCAGTAATCAGTTAATGCACAGCAAGGTCCAGAAAACAGCCATGTGATAATGGTTATCTACTTTACCAATGTTGATTAATAAATATTGATTAGGACACGGGGAGAACTCTCCCACCCTTCTTTGAAATCATGGAACGTTTTACATCCCCAAGAGGGTGGGCAGGGCCACAATCCTAATATCTCATCCTTCAGTACTGCACAAGTGTCAGCTAGACTTTATGCTCAAGTCTCTGGAGTGGGACTTGAACCCACAGCCTCCGACTGAGAGATGAGAGTGTTATCACTAAGCGACAGGTAAGAGTTGCTGATATGCTGATAGAAATCAGGGACTGATATCTCTCTGAATTTCCTGCAGGCAATATTTAGATCCCTTTAAATAGTATTCATCATGGCCTTATGACAATCTAACATTCACTGCTACCTTTAAGAGGTAGTGAAATGCCTTCATTAGACAATGTTACCTCAATAATCAACAGTTCACTCAGTAAAATGTACAATATGAAACAACAAGAGAAATGCCACACCGGGCCAATGTTACCTGTACAGGCTGGGACCATAACCTTACCCTTTCCCATGTGGGATAGAGAGAAAAACAAAGGATAACAGGCTCACTATCTGCATCTGTTACTCCAGCTGATCCAAAGAAAGATGTAAGAAAATAGGACAAACTGACAACTGTGATTGTCCAGATCTCAGTAACAGTCCTTTATGTTCTTTTCAGGTTCTGCTCACCTGAGGATTCTAGCTTCTTCTGGATGCCTTACAGTACTTGACCTCAGTTTGCTATTCTTCAAATGTAAGCCAAAACGATGACTATCAGTAGCCTCAATTTTGTTTCTTTTTCTTTGCTCCATCACTTCTCTTTATTTTCACTTTGTTTTTGCTTTTGGATGGCAGCAGTTTGACTCTGCCATTCACACCTCCTCTAGACACATTGCGCCATTCACACCTCCTCTAGACACATTGCGCCATTCACACCTCCTCTAGACACATTGCGCCATTCACACCTCCTCTAGACACATTGCGCCATTCACACCTCCTCTAGACACATTGCGCCATTCACACCTCCTCTAGACACATTGCGCCATTCACACCTCCTCTAGACACATTGCGCCATTCACACCTCCTCTAGACACATTGCGCCATTCACACCTCCTCTAGACACATTGCGCCATTCACACCTCCTCTAAGACACATTGCGTCATTCACACCTCCTCTAGACACATTGCGCCATTCACACCTCCTCTAGACACATTGCGCCATTCACACCTCCTCTAGACACATTGCGCCATTCACACCTCCTCTAGACACATTGCGCCATTCACACCTCCTCTAGACACATTGCGCCATTCACACCTCCTCTAGACACATTGCGCCATTCACACTTCCTCTAGACACATTGCGCCATTCACACCTCCTCTAAGACACATTGCGTCATTCACACCTCCTCTAGACACATTGCGCCATTCACACCTCCTCTAGACACATTGCGCCATTCACACCTCCTCTAGACACATTGCGCCATTCACACCTCCTCTAGACACATTGCACCATTCACACCTCCTCTAGATACATTGCGCCATTCACACCTCCTCTAGACACATTGCACCATTCACACCTCCTCTAGACACATTGCGCCATTCACACCTCCTCCAGGCGCATTGCACCATTCACACCTCCTCTAGACACATTCCACCATTCACACCTCCTCTAGGCACATTGAACCATTCACACCTCCTCTAGACACATTGTGCCATTCACACCTCCTCTAGACACATTGCACCATTCACACCTCCTCTAGACACATTGCACCATTCACACCTCCTCTAGACACATTGCACCATTCACACCTCTAGACACATTGCACCATTCACACCTCCTCTAGACACATTGCGCCATTCACACCTCCTCTAGACACATTGCGCCATTCACACCTCCTCTAGACACATTGTGCCATTCACACCTCCTCTATTCACATTGCACCATTCACACCTCCTCGACACTTTTTTTGTTTTTTATTTGTTTCTTTACCACTTCCTGTGGCCTTGCATCATGTTTAATCTCCCTGCTTTCCACCTATTACAGACCTTCCCTTTTGATCCTCTTCCCATCCTCCCACCTTACACTTGTTTAAAACAGATGACATTTTTTAACTTTTCCTAGTTCTGATAGAAGATCATCAACCTGAAACATTAACTCAGTTTTTCTCATCACAGATGCTCTCTCAGCCGCTAACTGTTTCCAACATTTTGTCTGATTAATTTCAGATTTCCAGCATTCATGGTAATTTGCTTCTGTTGCTATCAGTAGCCTATTTGACTGTGGTGGGAATCGCAGGGAAACTTGATGATGCATAAATAGAGGAGTCACAGGCCCGTGATTGGGAGCAGGAATCCTGTCTGACCTATGCTGTGAGATTAAGAAGAGAAAGTGTGCTTACGACAGGTGTCAGGTAGAAAATACACTTGAGAACCAAGAGGGATACAGAAGGTTCAGAGGAGAGGTGAGAAAGCATATTAGAGAAGCGAAGAGGGATTATGAGAAACGACTGGCAGCCAGCATAAAGGGGAACCCCAAAGTCCATAAAGACCATAAAGGGGAACCCCAATAGGCATATGAATGGTAAAAGGGTGGTAAAAGGAGGAATAGGACCAATTACGGACCTAAAAGGGAATTTACACATGGACAAAGGGACCATGGCTAAGGTGTTAAGTGAATACTTCGCATATGTCTTTACCAAGGAGGTAGATGCTACCCAGGCCATGGTGACAGATGAGGAAACTCTGTCACTAGAAGGGTTCAAAATTGATAAGGAGGAAGTGTTGAATAGACTGTCAGTACTTAAAATTGACAAGGCACCAGTACCGGACGAGGTGCATCCAAGGATATAGAAGAAAGTGAGAGTAGAAATTGCAGGGACACTGACTATAATTTTTCAGTCTACCTGAAATTCAGGGTAGGTGCCAGAGGACTGGAGAATTGCAAACATTATACCCTCATTCAAAAACGGTTGTAAGAATAAGCCCAATAATTACAGACCAGTCAGTTTAACTTCAGTGGTGGGCAAGATTCTAGAAACAATTATTCGGGATAGAATTAGTAGTCACATGGAAAAATATGGGTTAATAAGGAAGAACCAGCATGGATTTCTAAAGGAGAAATTGAGGAGGGTAATGCTGTTGATGTGGTGCACATGGACTTTCAAAAGGCATTTGATACAGTGCCACACAACAGACTTTTGAGAAAAGTTATTGCTCATAGAATAAAAGGGACAGTAGCAATGTGAACACAAAATTGGCTGAAAAATAGGAAGCAGAATGTAATGGTCAATGGAAATTATTCAGGCTGGAGGAAGGTTTGTAGTGGATTTCCCCAGGGGTCAGGATTGGGACCCCTGCCTTTCCTGATATATATTAATGATCTAGATCTTGGTGTGCAGGGGACAATTTCAAAGTTGGGAGTGTTGTAAACTATGAGGAGGACAGTGTGGAACTTCGAAAGGACAGAGACAAGTTGGTGAAGTGGGCAGATGGGTGGCATTTGAAGTTCAATGCAGAGAACTCTGAGGTGATGCATTTTGGTAGGAAGAACATGGAGAGACAATATAAAATAAGGGGTGAAATTTTGAAGGAGGTTCATGGGCAGAAAATGCTAGACAAACTCAGCAGGTCTAACAGCATATGAGAGAAAGACAGAATTAATTTTTCAAGTCCGTATGACTAGAGAGATCAAAATCCCGGAACTCCCTCCCTTACAGCACTGTGGGTGTACCTACACTACATGGGCTGCAGCGGCTCAAGAAGGCAGCTCACCACCACCTTCTCAAGCGCAACTAGGGATGGGTAATAAATGCTGGCCCAGCCAGTGACACCCGCATCCCATGAATGAATAAAAATAAAAGAAACTCACTCAACAATAAGCAATGAAATACATTTGTAAATTTAAATGATAATTTCCTTACTGTAATCATTCTGGTGCCGTGACTTATTGACTTGTCCATCATCATTGATCTGTAAATACAGGATAGGGTGCTGATTGGACGCTGGTAGGTCAGCCCCTTGGCTGTGCTTTTTCTGCTGGGATTGGTGAATTGGGTTTGAGTTGATTGATCCTGTCATGGACATTGCCAGAATGACCATAAAGCATGGTGCAAACACTGAGTAGAACATGGCGTAAATGTGCAGTCACCTGTCTAAATAAAAAACAATTTGTTGATAATGTTAGGATTTAAATGGTCTCAAATCAGTTCTACTAACTGCTTTTTACAAACTTAATAGAATTGTTACACACAAAATATAATAAAGTTTAAAACACTAGGCAGGTTTTAGAGTGGCATTTGACCATGAGATACAGCAGCCCTCAGCCATATAACAGCTCCAGAGCCACAATTTGCCTAAATTTTGAGGCTCCAGCCTGCTTCGGGCAGACTGTTCACCCACCTTGAAAACCCTGAAGGTTAACATCACAAACAGCCAAACAACCTATCTGTTGAACCACTGGTTGGCTGGAGTTAAAATCATTCCCACTGTGGAAAAAGAAGCTTTTTCATTTAAGTAGAATAACGGTGAACAATTCAAACAACACAGAGAGAAAATATTCTCAAAATATACAGTGTCACACACATAAAAACAGATAGACTGGCTCAGTTTTTAAATTAGAGACTAGCATGAGACTTCAGACAGATTGGTAGACTGACCAGGAACTTGACTCAGGATAGTCAGTCAGCTTAAACCTCTTCTGCTTCTTTCAAGGATCTGAGGCCAGTCAATTTGTTCCTGTATTACGCTGTATTTATATTACACGCTCGATTACAAACCATCCCACTCAACCAAAATTTAAAAAATATTACCTTCTCATTATCTTTCTGATTTCACAGTCTTTCACAATCTACGATAATTATTGACGTGTGAACACAGCACGTGTATAAAAGATACAGATTAGACCAATTAAAGTGAGGATCAAGAAAATAAATGATGAAAGATTACAAGGAATAATGAAGTGTCACAACTCTGGGTGGTGGTGGTGCACTGGAATTTTGGAGCAGATTAAAAGGAATATTGATAATTCATTTTAAAAGCTGTTCAGCAATATGTCACAGACAGGAGGAGTGTTACTACCCTACCATAAACAGAAATGTCTTTTTGATTTCTGACTTCACCCTCTATAAGTGGTGGTGTATTTTCCCCAACCTTTCAGGTTTTTTTGGAGTGACCCAATCTCCTATTAATATCCCCAGGGCAAACTCAAGGTGGGGTAAAATCAGAGGGTTAGTTTATTTTACACACACTCAAAACATGGGGAGGGTGTTCATAACGCAGCCCCCAGTACATTTACATAATAAAAGAGGCATAAGGGAAAGAAAGAGGTACTGGGCAAAGACCACAGATAAAAATAGGAATTATTGTTTCACATGAGTCCAGAGTCCCGAATCAAAAATCCAATGGTGTATTCCTTCGGAGAGGTTAGAGGGCTAAAGCTGATGCATTGACTTCCCTGATGGGAGAAGGACATAGAGATGAATCAGTTTTTCAGTAGGCACTGGTACAGAAGTTCAGATGTTCCAGTAGAAAACAGTGTAGATGAGAGTCAGGCAATTCAAACCTGGACAGAATGCTCTGTTTCTGCTGCTGCTTTGCTATTGGAAGATGGCAGAGTGCCTGGAGTTAACTCCACAAGGTAATATTACAAGCTGTAGCAGCTTGGAAGGTGGGGGAGGGGGTCATGTGACAAAACTCCCATTTCTTCCCCTTGGTTTGGACAAAGTACTTATATTCCTGGTCTGGATTCTTGAGATGGTTAAAGTTGCATCCATGAATACATTTCAGTGATTTCAGGGCCCCTTTGTCCTTGCAGATGTATCGTCTCCATTAGCCAGAGCTCTGCCTTAGAAATGTAAAGGGTCTTCGTGCATTTCCTTGGAATTTGATTTCTGAAGTCACAGGGGCTATTAGCGCCTCTTTAGAGATAACGAGATCCTTGCTGTTTTCCAAAGGCTGGAAGTCCTTATGTGTGAGCCATAGCTAGTCAGGCTTCAATCAGTGTAAAGCCTTTGCCCATTTGAAAACAACGTTTTTAAAGTAGCCAGGATGATATAGACATATGTACATTATATATGATATATTATATATTTTCCTCCATGTCTTCTGGGCATGACAAACAAAACATTCTTTTTGTAAGAATAACCAGTAATTAGCAATAAGGTAAAGAATAAATGGTGGTTGAATAAGAACAGTATTCACTGTACAGAAGGGAATCACACCCATGTCAACCTCGCTCTTCACCTGGAGCTCTCACATGTTACTCTTCATCCTGTGTGTGTCCCGAATGTATTTCTTTTCAAGTTTAACTCAAATTCGTTTTTAAACAATGTTATAAACTGCAACTTCCTGCTGTGGGTGAAGTCATTTGGTGCTTTGTGCACCCCTAACTCACCCAAGCCACTTGGGAACAGCCAAGCTCAATTCTTGAGGCCCATTCACTCACTGAGCACAGAAAACAGTCAAAACAGACACACAGATAACAGGAAACTGGGAAACAGAGTCAACTGGAGTTGGTTGGGTGCCAGTTGGAAAATTGCATCAACCGATCACTCTTAAAGCCCCTTTAAAGGGAAGTTGAGGGGGTAGAAAATACATTGCGAAATGGCCATTGAAAAACTCCCATTTCCAGGATTAATGCTGGAGGTCCTGTTGGGTCAGGGTGACCCGTCTTGGAGTGGAAAGCACCACCTGTGTCAGCAACCTGCTGGTGGTCATGTGACGAATGTCATCTCCCAATGGTTTCATGAACCGAGCTAATAACAGGCCAACCACAAAATAAAATACTCTTGTCAACTAACAGGGATAACCAGGACCAGGAGAAGATTTAGTCCTAGTTCAGAGAAGCTGCTGTTTGGTAGATAGGCCATGACTGCCCAAAATGTTAGGGAGTGAAAAGAACCAAAGAAAAGTTACGATGCAGAGAGAGGCCATTCAGCCCATCTTGTCTGCTCTGGCCAAAAAATGCAAAAAGAAACCAGCCACTCATTTTAATCCCACTTTCCAGCCCCTGGTCCATAGCCTTGCAGGTTACAGTGCTTCAGATGCAGATCCAGATGCCTTTTAAATGAGTTGAGTGTTTCAGCCTCAACCACCAATTCAGACAGTGGATTCCAGACACCCACTACCCTCTGGGTGAAAAAGTTTTTCCTCATGTCCCCTCTAATCCTTCTGCTAATCGCCTTAAATGAATGCCCCCTGATAATTGACCCCTCAGCTTAGGAGAAAGAGGTCTTTCCTGTCTAATGAGGCCTCTCATTATCTTGTACACCTCAATAAACCAAGACAGGAAGAGGGTCAGCTATATTGGAGCATCTGATTATTGTTAGGAGCCTGTGGGGAGCAGTCAACCGACTCCCCTATTTTCCCACTCAGCAGGCCTGACCATAATAGGGTATTTGTTAATTCAGACAGGGTGTGCTGTTCCAATTCTGTAGAAGTCCCACTGTTTACATTTTCCGATCATAAAGAATTAGTCAGACAGGTATTTTTTAGGTTAACAAAGAATATGATAAATTTATTGAAGCTATTTCCCGAACTAATAAAAAAGTCCGTAAATCACAACCACCATCGGAATATTTCCACACACTCACACCCACACACACACTCGCACACACACTCGCACACACACACACTCACACGCACACTCACATTCACACACACACTCACACCCACACACACTCTCACACACACACTCACACTCACACTCACACACTAACACACACACTCGCACACACGCACACTCACACGCACACTCACACACTAACACACACACTCGCACACACGCACACTCACACACACACACTCACACTCACACTCACACACTAACACACACACTAACACACACACTCGCACACACGCACACTCACACGCACACTCACATTCACACACACACACACACTCACACACACACACTCACACTCACATTCACACACACACACACTCACACCCACACACACTCTCACACACACACTCACACACACTCACACACACACTCACACACACACTCGCACACACACACATTCACACACACACACACACAAACCCACACTCACACACACACTCATTCACACACATACACACTCACACACACACACACACACACAAACTCACACACACACTCACACACATATACACTCACACACTCACAGACACACACACACACACACACATACACGCTCACACACACACTCATGCACTTACACACACACTCACACTTACACACACAAACACACAGATACACACACACACATGCACGCACACACATATGTATATGTACCATATGTAAACACACACATGTGCACACACACACACGTTCACACACACACCCTCACACACACACACACACTCTCACACTTACGCACACAACCACACACATACACACACATGCACACACACACACACACACACACACACAAGTACACACATACAAACACACGTACACACACATGCACAGACACACATGCACATGCACACCCATACGCACACACACATGTATACACACACAGGTGCATATACATGCACGTACACATATAACACACAAACATACATGTACACACACACGTACACACATATGTACATACACACGTACGCACACACATACATGTATATACATACATATGCAGGCACATGAATACACACATGTATACACACGTACATATACTTATGCTTAAACACACACATGCACATGTACGCACACATATACACATGCACACACATGTGTACACACATACGTACACACACATGCACACACACATACGTACACACATTCACATGTACACGTATACACACACACACGTACACATATATATACTCACACACATGAACACACCCGTACACACACACACATGTACACATAAACACACACACACACAAACATACGTGTATACATACACACACAGGTACATACACACACATGTACAGGCATATGTACACACAAACATACATGTACATGCACATACACATACACACACACTTACATACAGAAGTACACACATACAAATGTACACACACATGCACACACGTATGCATACACACACACATGTACACATATGTACACACTTATATACACACGTACACACACACATGCATACACAAATGTATACACACACACGCACATGCACATGTGTATACACACACATACATACATATGTACACACACATACACACACGTACACACACAAGTACACGCATGCACATGTGCACATGTACAGTTGGCAGAATAAGAGGATAGGCTTATAGAATTTTTACAGTTGATGAGAAATAAAACAGAGGAATATACGGTTAGTTGTTCCATACAAACATACAAATTAGGAGCAGGAGTAGGCCATTCTGTCCCTCGAGCCTGCTCCACCATTCAATAAGATCATGGCTGATCTGATTGTAACCTCAACTTCACATTTCCACCTACCCCCTGATAACCTTTCACCCCCCTTGTTAATCAAGAATCCATTTACCTTTGCCTTAAAAATATTATTCCACAGCCTTTTGAGGAAGAGAGTTCCAAAGACTCACTATCCTCAAGAGAAAAAAATTCTCCTAACCTCTGTCCTAAATGGACGACCCTTTATTTTTAAACAGTGACCTCTAGTTCTGGATTCTCCCACAGGAGGAAATATCCTCTCCACATCCACCCTGTCAAGACCCCTCAGGATCTTATATGTTTCAATCAAGTCGTCTCGTACTCTTCTAAACTCCAGTGGATACAAGCCTAGTCTGTCCAGCCTTTCCTTAGAAGACAACCCACCCATTCCAGGTATTAGTCTGGTAAACCTTCTCTGAACTGCTAACGCATTTACATTCATCTTTAACTAAGGAGACCAGTACTGTACACAATAATCCAGATGTGGTCTCATCAATGCCCTGTACAACTGAAATATAGAGAAGAAATTTCCCCCCACTGGGGGGGGGGGTAGTGTGGGAGCAGGTTCATGTGGATGCACCTCCAATCACTGCTCCAATCGAGGGGGCGCTGCCATTTTACCTGTGCAGGCGTGGGTGTGGGCTTCCCTCAACCAGGCGTGAAAGAGCGCATTGATCTCCGTGAGGCTAAGTGCTACCTCAGGGAGATCGGCTCCAAACTTAAAAATGTTAAACCAATGATAGCAAGATTTCCCTGACATGTCCCCGCATGTGATCCTGTCACATGAGTTGGGACATGTCCATCACTTTTACTGAAACCTTTATTAAATATCTAAAAACCCTCATGAAACCTCATCCCGCCCGTGGATGAGGTTTCATGCTTTTACTTAAGCCTGCCAGCGCACCCGGCCTGCCTACTAACCCTAAGTTTGGACAGGAAGGTTCATTAATGAGGTTAATTATTTTTTAAATGGCCTCAATAGGCCGTTGACATGTTGGTGGGGGGGGCGCAGCTGACGCTGAAAATAGAAATGACGGTGGGTGACGTTGGGATTTTACGCGTCGGTGAGTGGGCCCTGGGCCCCCCCCCCCCCCCCGCCCCGGTTCTTTGCTACTTACTTAACCTCTCAATATCCTTACATCCTCTTCATAATTTACTTTCCTACCTATCTTTGTGTGGTCAGCAAATTTAGCAACTATTCCTTCAGTCCCTTCATCCAGATAAATTGTAAAAAGTTGAGGCCCCAGCACTGATCCCTGTGACACCACTCATCACATCCTGCCAACCAGAAAAAGACCCATTTATGCCAACTGCTTCCTGTTTGCCAGCCAATCTTCTATCCATGCCAATATGTTACCCTCTACACCATGAGCTTTTATTTTCTGCAATAACCTTTGATGTGGCACTTTTATCAAATGCCTTCTGGAAATCTAAATACAGTACATCCACCGGTTCCCTTTTATTCACAGCACATGTGACTCCTTTAAGGAACTCCAATAAAATTGGTTAAACACTATTTCCCTTTCACAAAAACCATGTTGACTCTGCCTGATTACCTTGAATTTTTCTAAGTGCCCTGCTATAACATCTTTAATAATAGCTTCTAACATTTTCCCCTATGACAGATGTTAGGCCTATAGTTTCCTGCTTTCTGTCTCCCTCCCTATTTGAATAAAGGAGTTATATTTGCTATTTTCCAATCTAATGGAAACTTCCCTGAATCTAGGGAATTTTGGAAAATTAAAACCAGTGCATCAACTATCTCATTAACCACTTCTTTCAAGGCCTTAGGGTGAATTCCATCCGGACCTGGGGATTTGTCAGCCTGCAGCCCCAACAATTTGTTCAATACCACTTACCTGGCGATTGTAATTTTCCCTGAGTTCCTCCCTCCCTTCCATTTCCTGATTTACAGCTATTTCCAGGATGTTACTTGTGTTCTCTGTAGTGAAGGCCGAAGTACAATGCCCGTTTAATTCATCTGCCATCGCCCTACTTTCCATTATCAATTCCCCAGAAGCACTTTCTTTAGGACCAACGTTAACTTTATTAACTGTTTTATTTAAATATCTATAGAAACTCTTACTGGCTGTCTTTATATTTCTAGCTATCTTTCTCTCGTACTCTAACTTTTCCCTCCTTATTAATCCTTTTGTCATTCTTTGCTGTCCTTTATATTCTTTCCAATCGTCTGACCTGCCACCCACCTTTGTGTAATTGTATGCTTTTTCTTTAAGTTCAATACTGTCTTTAACTTTTTTAGTTAAACCTTGGTTGGTCTCGACACAGTGATTCTACGTTGCCGTGGTATTGTTCCATTGTCTTCCTGGGTATAGTTGCATGGAGCAGATTTCCATGTTTTATTCCCAAAACATATTAGCTCGGGGTAGATTTCTCTTCTCAGAATGGTCACTTTGCATAACTGAGCACAATACTTCCAAGAGAGAGAGGCGTACTCCTTCAATCAGCCACTGTTCAGTACAGCATTGTTTTTTTGATCTCTCTCCCAGTTCATGTCTGCTGCAGTTAGTGTTTCCTAACAGGTAATTGCATTTCAATGTCTCATCTCAGAAACATTTGCAAAGTCTCAGGATGGTGTGAAGTTTTTGGGGGATGGGGTCTTTCATACTCCCCAGGGAGTTTTCTTCATCCCACTTGGTGGGAATGTAAAATTGTGTGTATTGTAGCAATCTGGGCAGTTTTGTCATTGTCTCTTAGAGGGTTCCATTGTGGCCAGAATTTTCCAGCCCCTGCTACTGCCAAAGTGAATGGGCAGTTGAACAGCTCGCTGCAGAGTACAGAATGTGCTCTGGGTGGGGGACTTCAATGTCCATCGCCAAGACTGGCTTGGTACCACCACTACTAATCGAGTCCTGAAGGACATAGCTGCTAGACTGGGTCTGCAGCAGGTGGTGAGGGAATTAACAAGAGGAAAAAACATACTTGATCTCATCCTCACCAACCTGCCTGCTGCAGATGCCTCTGTCCACGAAAGTGTCAGTAGGAGTGACCACCGCACAGTCCTTGTGGAGACAAAGTCCTGCTTTCACATTGAGGATGCCCGCCCATCATGTTGTGTGGCACTACCACCATGCTAAATGGGATAGGTTTCAAACAGATCTAGCAACTCAAGACTGGGCATGCATGAGGCGCTGTGGGCCATCAGCAGCAGCAGAATTGTACTCGAACACAATCTGTAACCCTCATGGCTCAGCATATCCCCCACTCTACCATTACCATCAAGCCAGGGGATCAACCCTGGTTCAATGAAGAGTGCAGGAGGGCAAACTAGGAGCACCTGCGGTCTGTCCGCAAGAATGACCCAAACCTCTCTGTCGCTTGCCATTTTAACACTCCACCCTGCTCTCTTGCCCACATGTCTGTCCTTGGATTGCTGCATTGTTCCAGTGAAACCCAACGCAAACTGGAGGAACAACACCTCATCTTCCGACTAGGGACTTTACAGCCTTCCGGACTGAATATTGAATTCAACAACTTTAGGTCGTGAGCTCCCTCCCCCATCCCCACCCCCTTTCTGTTTCCCCCTTCCTTTTTTTTTTCCAATAAATTATAAAGATTTTCCTTTTCCCACCTATTTCCAGAATAAAAAAAAACTCCACTAGAGCTATACCTTGAGTGCCCTACCATCCATTCTTAATTAGCACATTCGTTTAGATAATATCACCAACTTTAACTTTAACACGCATGTGTTCTATTGTTCTAGTGTCGTTGACATCTTTTGATGATCTGCTTCTATCACTTCTTGTTTGTCCCTACAACCACAACCCCCCCCCTCCACCTCTCTGTCTCTCTATCTCTCCGCCCCCCCACACACACACCTTAAACCAGCTTATATTTCAACTCTTTCTTGGACTCAAACTCAAGTTCTGTCGAAGGGTCATGAGGACTCGAAACGTCAACTCTTTTCTTCTCCGCCGATGCTGCCAGACCTGCTGAGTTTTTCCAGGTAATTCTGTTTTTATATTGTCTCCATTGGCTGGAGCTCTGCCTTAGAAATGCAAATGGTGCATTACTTTGGAATTTGATTGTTGGCAGTCACAGGGGGTATTAGCACCTCTTTAAAGATAACAAGATTCCCATTGAAGGTTAGAAATTCCTCCAGCCAACAGAGACGGTATGTCTGCCAAGGACAACAGAGACACTGACTCCTCAATTAAACACCCCAAAATTCCAGATCGGGGAAAATACATCTTTTGTCCCACATGCAGGAGGAGAGGTGGGAGGTATGTACAGTCAGGGTAACGCCTTAGTCCATTTAAAGAACAATTATAGATTAGCCAGGTTGACGTAGATTTATATCTTACTTCTTGCCTTCTAACTATGGGAGATTTCTTTCCTTGCTTACCATCTGTCAGAATGCTTCCTGATTTCCTCAAAATCACCAACGCTGTTTACATATCTCCCCAGTTCTGATTATAGTTTATTAATTGCAGTAGACTTATTAGCTTGTAGCCCACAGACCCAATCTATAACCCGCTCATTTCTATAATCAAAGTTCATGCTACACTCAGTTTTTGATGGTGCACTGATAGTCCTCCATGATTTTAAACCAACTCCCAAGATTAAGTGTTTTTAATGTTAACTACCTCCTGCTGGTGGGGATGGGCCTTCACCCGAGGAAGCTACAATCTCCTCACCTGCCAGTTCTTCCTCCTTCTGCTATGCTGAATTGTGAAGCGCTCAGCAAACTACTACTGATTAGCGAGACCTGGGCCTGCGGCCACTGCAGGACACTGGCAGATTGATCCAGCTGTCGGAGTCTCATTTTCAAAACACCAACAGTCTTCTCAATAACGGCCTGTGCTGCATGGTTAACATTTGCAATGTCATTGGCCTCAGAACCCAGACCCCTGACCGGCAGCATGAGCCACCTCCCCAACAGGTAGCCCTTGTCTGCAAACATCCAACCATCCGATTGCACTGATGGCACAAAGAAGCTGGGGGTTCCTGAGAATGAATGCATCATGGTGACTCCCAGGCTGCTGCACATACATCTGCAGGACCCACAGCTGGTGGTTGTGTACAATTTGTACTTTGAAGAAGTGAAATCCTTTTTGGTTGACTAAAAACCCCTGGCTGGCCCATGGGTGCCTTGAAGGCCACACATGTACAATCAATTGCACTTTGGGGAATCTAGTGATGGCCCCAAAGTCTCTGGCTTTCCTGGCCTGACTGTTCTCATCAATGCTGAATCTGAAGTCATTCTGCAATCTCCTGAATGTTGCCTCCACGACAAGCCAGATGCAATTCTGAGCTGCTCAGTGAAAATGCTGCACAGAATCTCCTGCTGATTCTTAAATGATCCAGAGGCATAGAAATTCACAGCCACAGGCATCAGCTGGACACTCACAGAATTGAAGCTTATATTCCCAGCAGAGACACAGATATCTAAGACATTGATGCTCGGACAGTTGGGGGACATTTGAGCGCTGCCTGTACATTGAGCCTTCAGGGTAGGCTCTCCTCCTTGGGTAACCCTGGGCACTGTACTCTCTGGAGCCTTCTGCCCTTTCAACTTCACTATGCCCTATAAGTAGCTGACTATAGCAGGGCACTGCTGTCCCTTGCCAGCTGCCCTCCTCTCCTGTTCTCCTACCCGCTTGAGAGGCTTCCAATGGAGTGCACCAATTCCAAGGAAGCAGCTCCCTCTGTGTCAGCCTGCCCTACATGGATCCCCTTCAGAAGGAAAGGTATAAGAGAAGAGTTCATCCAACTCTCATGCAGTCTCAACTGCAGCCTCCAACTCTTCATGCCGAGCTCCTCATTAGCATTTACATCCAGCCTGCACTGCTGAGTCAACCCTGTCACAAATCCCTACCCCAGCCCCAAGTCCAGGTATCCTGTTGCAGGGGAAGCAAGAAATCAGAGTCTAGCGGTCGTTTAATTGCCTCAAAGAGAACTTAACTGGGATTTATCAGAAGGCAGACAGGCTTCTGAAGTTGCCCCCTGTTCGCCTCCTGTTTAATCACACAGGTGTCATGCTGTTTGGGACTGGATTCAATGTTACCCATGTCCAATTTTACACAGGGGCAGGTGGGACAGCTCCCAATCGGTGACTGTAAAATTCACAGATACACAGACACACTCTCAGATGTACACAGACAAACTCACAGATACGCAGACACACTCACAGATATACACAGACACACTCACAGATACACAGACACACTCACAGATACACAGACACACTCACAGATATACACAGACACACTCACAGATACACAGACACAATCACAGATATACAGACACACTCACAGATTTACACAGACACACTCACAGATACACAGACACACTCACAGATACTCACAGATATACACAGACACACTCACAGATACACAGACACACTCACAGATTTACACAGACACACTCACAGATACACAGACACACTCACAGATACTCATAGACACACTCACAGATACGCAGACACACTCACAGATACACAGACACACTCTCAGATATACACAGACACACTCACAGATACACAGACACACTCACAGATATACAGACACACTCTCAGATATAGACAGACACACTCACAGATACACAGACACACTCACAGATATACACAGACACACTCACAGATACACAGACACACTCACAGATACACAGACACACTCACAGATATACACAGACACACTCACAGATACACAGATACACTCACAGATACTCACAGACACACTCACAGATACACAGACACACTCACAGATATACAGACACACTCACAGATACACAGACACACTCACAGATAAACAGACACACTCACAGATATACACAGACACACTCACAGATATACAGACACACTCTCAGATATACACAGACACACTCACAGATACACAGACACACTCACAGATACTCACAGACACACTCACAGATACACAGACACACTCACAGATACTCACAGACACACTCACAGATATACAGACACACTCTCAGATGTACACAGCCACACTCACAGATACACAGACACACTCACAGATACTCACAGACACACTCACAGATACACAGACACACTCACAGATATACAGACACACTCTCAGATGTACACAGCCACACTCACAGATACACAGACACACTCACAGATATACACAGACACATTCACAGATACACAGACACACTCACAGATATACACAGGCACACTCACAGATAAACAGACACACTCACAGATATAAAACAAAAACAGAATTACCTGGAAAAACTCAGCAGGTCTGGCAGCATCGGTGGAGAAGAAAAGAGTTGACGTTTCGAGTCCTCATGACCCTTCGACAGAACTGTATATCTGTGAGTGTGTCTGTGTATCTGTGAGTGTGTTTGTGAGTATCTGTGAGTGTGCCTGTGTATATCTGTGTGTGTCTGTGTATCTGTGTGTGTCTGTGTATATCTGTGAGTGTGTCTGTGTCAGTTCTGTCGAAGGGTCATGAGGACTCGAAACGTCAACTCTTTTCTTCTCCGCCGATGCTGCCAGACCTGCCGAGTTTTTCCAGGTAATTCTGTTTTTGTTTTGGATTTCCAGCATCCGCAGTTTTTTTGTTTTTGTTTTTACACTTACAGATATACACAGACACACTCACAGATACACAGAGATGTACACAGCCACACTCACAGATACACAGACACACTCACAGATATACACAGACACACACAGATACACAGACACACACAGATATACACAGGCACACTCACAGATACTCACAAACACACACACAGATACACAGACACACTCACAGATATACAGACACACTCTCAGATGTACACAGCCACACTCACAGATACACAGACACATTCACAGATACACAGACACACTCACAGATATACACAGACACATTCACAGATACACAGACACACTCACAGATACACAGACACACTCACAGATACACAAACACACTCTCAGATATACACAGATACACAGACACAACTCTCAGATAAACAGACACACTCACAGGTACTCACAGCTACAGACACACTCTCAGATATACACACACTCACAGATATACACAGATACACAGACACACTCACAGATACACAGACACACCCACAGATATACAGACACATACACAGACACACTCAGAGATACACAGATACACTCTCAGATATACACAGATGTTAACATAGATGCTCTCACAGTAAGACACACACACACCTGCACATACTGGTACCAATTGACTTTATCACAATGTTAGCCACCCCTCACTCTCAGTTTTTCTCCATGATGTCATCCAATTGCTGTGTGTAAATAAAGAAGCTCAGAAACTGATAAGCAGTTTTTTAATAACAGCGCATATCCTGAGTGTACCTTCCCTTCTTTTTCTGTGTAATCCCTGGGACTGTGCTCCATGGCGATAAGGAAGCAGATTACTCAGATTTATTTGTAACCAAAAAGAACCACAGCATTTCTGTGGAAATGTATCAATCAGTTTATTTCTTATCTTATTTAGATATAGAAATGTTAGTAATTAGTCTTTTCCTTCCCCTAGTTTGAGGCAGGTATTGTTTTGATGATTTCATGCTTTATCACTTGTACCCATTCAGAGTGTGTGCTGACTGTCTGTAACTGCAGCATGAGTTTAAAGTAAAAGCCTTGCTCACCAAAATGTCAGCAGCATTAAGAATTTCCCAGTGGGACTGTGTGATGCTGCAGGTTAAATTAATAACTAAACTCCCTCCCTAACAGAGCTGTGGGTGTACTGGCACCACATGGACGGCAGCAGTTCAAGAAGGCAGCTCATCAACACCTTCTCAAGGGGCAATTAGGGATGGGCAATAGAGCCAGCAACAATTCCAGGCCATTTTGGTGGGTTTTTCTCCAATTCAATTACAACAATGCGTCCAATTTTGCAATTGTCAAATCTCTGGCTCCCACTCATCACAATTCTTCTGCAGCCAATAATCTGCTCATCATATCTGTAAATCCATCTTTGATGCCCTTGTTGCCACTAAAATCCTTACTCTGTGCCTCGAGCATCACAGGAGCATGAAGGAAGGAGGACACCATAAACACCAGCATAGACTAGATGGGCTGAATGGCCAGTTTCCATGCTGTAATTCCTGCTTAATTCTAATGAGAAAGCAAAGCAGGACAGGCTGCAGCAGAGATAGAAGGAGAGTACTCAGCAGGGGGAGGAGAAGAGTATTTAGCAGGGGAGGAAAAGAGTACTCAGCAGGGGGAGGAGAGGAGTACTCAGCAGAGGGAGAAGGAGACTACTCAGCAGGGGGAGGAGAAGATTACTCAGCAGAGGGAGAAGAAGTGTACTCAGCAGGGGAGGAGAGGAGCACTCAGCAGAGGGAGAAGGAGAGTACTTAGCAGGGGGAGGAGAAGAGTACTCAGCAGAGGGAGAAGGAAAGTACTCAGCAGAGGGAGAAGGAGAGTACTCAGCAGGGGAGGAGAGGAGTACTCAGCAGAGGGAGAAGAAGAGAACACAGCAGATGGAAAGGAGAGTACTCAGCAGAAGGAGAAGGAGAGTAATCAGCAGAGGGAGAAGGAGAGTAATCAGCAGAGGGAGAAGGAGAGCACTCAGCAGAGGGAGAAGGTGAGTACTCAGCAGAAGGAGAAGGAGAGTACTCAGTAAGGGGAGAAGGAGAGCACTCAGCAGAGGGAAAAGGAGATGACTCAGTAGAGGGAGAAGGTGAGTACTCAGCAGAGGGAGAAAGAGAGTGCAAGGCAGAGGTCGGAGGAGAGTACCCAGCAGAGGGAGAAGGAGAGTCCTAGGCAAAGGAAGAAGGAGAGTAGTCAGCAAAGGGAGAAGGAGAGAACTCAGCAGAGGGAAAAGGAGAGCACTCAGCAGAGGGAAAAGGAGAGAACTCAGCAGATGGAAAGGAGAGTACTCAGCAGAAGGAGAAGGAGAGTAATCAGCAGAGGGAGAAGGAGAGTAATCAGCAGAGGGGGAAGGAGAGTACAAGGCAGAGGGGGAAGAAGAGTACTCAGCAGGGGTAGAAGGAGATTACTCAGCAATGGGAGAAGGTGAGTGCTTAGCAGGTGGAGAAGGAGAGCACTCAGCGGAGGGAGAAGGAGTGTAGTCAGCAGTGGGAATATGAGAGTACTCAGTAGACGGAGAAGGAGAGCACTCAGGAGAGGGAGAAGGAGAGTACTCAGCAGGGGGCAAAGGAGAGCACTCAGCGGAGGGAGATGCAGAGTACTCAGCAGAGGGAGAGGGTGAGTACACAGAAGCGGGAGAAGGAGAGTACTCATCAGCAGGCGAAGGAGAGTCCTAGGCAGAGGGAGAAGTATAGTACTAGGCAGAGGGAGAGGCAGAGTACTCAGTCGCGGGAGAAGGCGATTATTCAGCAGAGGGAGAAGGCAAGTACTCAGCAGAGGGAGAAGGAGAGTACTCAGCAGGGGGAGAAGGAGAGCACCCAGCTGAGGGAGAATGAGATGACACAGCAGAGGGAGCAGGAGAACACTTAGCTGCGGGAGAAGTTGAGTGCTCAGCAGAGGGAAAAGGCAAGTACTTAGCAGAGGTAGTACTAGAGAACACAGCAGATGGAAAGGAGAGTACTCAGCAGAAGGAGAAGGAGAGTAATCAGCAGAGGGAGAAGGAGAGTACTCAGCAGAGGGAGAAGGAGAGCACTCAGCAGAGGGAAAAAGCGAGTACTCAGCAGGGGGAGTAGGAGAGTACCAGGCAGAGGGAGGAGGAGAGAAAGCAGCAGAGGGATGAGGGGAGCACTCATCTAGGCAGAGAGAGAGGGTGAGTACTCAGCAGAAGGAGAAAGAGAGTACTCAGCAGAGGGAGAAGGAGAGCACTAGGCAGAGAGAGGAGGAGAGTACACAGCAGAGAGACAATGTGAGCACTAAGCCGAGGGAGAAGGTGAGTGCTCAGCAGAGGGAGGAGAGTACTAGGCACAGGGGTAGGAGAGTAATTGGCAGATGTAAAAGGTGACTACTCAGCAGAGGGACAATGTGAACACTAAGCAGAGGTAGAAGGTTAGTGCTCAGCAGAGGGAGTAGGAGAGTGCTAGGCAGAGGGGTAGGAGAGTAATCGGCAGAGGTAGAAGGTGAATACTCAGCTTGAGGGAGAAGGCGAGTACACAGCAGAGGGCGAATGTGAGTACTCAGCAGAGGGAGAAGGAGACACTTAGCCGAGGGAGAATGAGCGTAATCAGCAGGGGGAGAAGGAGAGTGCAAGGCAGAGGGAAAAGGAGAGTACTAGTCAGGGGGTAGGGGAGTAATCAGCAGAGGTAGAAGGTGACTACACAGCAGAGGGACAATGTGAGCACTAAGCAGAGGGAGAAGCTTAGTGCTCCTCAGAGGCAGTGGGAGAGTGCTAGTCGGAGGGGTAGGAGAGTAATCGGCAGAGGTAGAAGGTGAGTCCTAGGCAGGGAGAAGGAGAGTACTGAGCAGTGGGGGGAGGAGAGCACTGAACAGTGGGAGAAGGTGAGTACTCAGCAGAGGAAGAAGGTGAGTACTCAGCAGAGGGAGAAGGAGATGACTCAGCAGAGGGAGAAGGTGAGTACTCAGCAGTGGGAGAAAGAGAGTGCAAGGCAGAGGTCAGAGGAGAGTATCCAGCAGAGGGAGAAGGAGAGTCCTAGGCAGAGGGAGAAGGAGAGTAATAGGCAAAGGGAGAAGGAGAGTAGTCAGCAAAGGGAGAAGGAGAGAACTCAGCAGAGGGAGAGGGATATCCTCAGCAGAGGGTGTTTGAGAGTACTCGGCCGAGGGAGGAGGAGAATACTCAGCAAAGGGAGAAGGAGAGCACTCAGCAGAGGCAGAAGGACAGCCCTAGGCAGAGGGAGAAGGAGGGTACTCAGTAGAGGGAGAACGAGAGTAGTCCGCAGAGGGCGAACGAGAGTACCAGGCAGAGGGAGGAGGAGAGAATGCAGCAGAGGGATGAGGAGAGCACTCATCAGAGGGCAAAGGAGAGCCTTAGTCAGAGGGAGAGTACTCAGCAGAGGAAGAAGGAGAGCATTTGGGAGAGGGAGGAGGAGCGAAATCAGCAGAGGGACAATGTGAGTACTAGGCAGAGGGAGAAGGAGAGTAATCGGTAGAGGTAGAAGGTGAGTACTCAGCAGGGGGAGAAGATGAGTACTCAGCAGAGGGAGAAGGAGAGTGCAAGGCAGAGGTAGGAGGAGAGCACTCAGCAGAGGGAGAAGGAGAGTCCTAGGCAGCGGGGGACGAAGAGTACTCAGCAGGGTTAGAAGGAGAGTACTCAGCAATGGGAGAAGGTGAGTGCTCAGCAGGCGGAGAAGGAGAACACTCAGCAGAGGGAGAAGGAGAGTACTCAGCAGAGGGAGAAGGATAGTCCTAGGCAGAGGGAGAAGGAGGGGACTCAGTAGAGGGAGAGAGAGATTCCTAGACAGAGGTAACGAGAGCACTCAGCAGAGGGAAAGGAGATTTCTCAGCAGAGGGAAAGCAAAGTTCTCAGCAGAGGGAAAAGGAGAGCACTCAGCAGAGGGAAAAGGAGAGAACTCAGCAGATGGAAAGGAGAGTACTCAGCAGAAGGAGAAGGAGAGTAATCAGCAGAGGGAGAAGGAGAGTAATCAGCAGAGGGGGAAGGAGAGTACTAGGCAGAGGGGGAAGAAGAGTACTCAGCAGGGGTAGAAGGAGTTTACTCAGCAATGGGAGAAGTTGAGTGCTTAGCAGGGGGAGAAGGAGAGCACTCAGCGGAGGGAGAAGGAGTGAAGTCAGCAGTGGGAATATAAGAGTACTCAGTAGAGGGAGAAGGAGAGCACTCGGCAGAGGGAAAAGGAGAGTCCTAGGCAGGGAGTAGGAGAGTACTCAGCAGAGGGAGGAAGAGAGTACTTAGCATGGGGAGAAGGAGATTACTCAGCAATGGGAGAAGGTGAGTGCTTAGCAGGGGGAGAAGGAGAGCACTCAGCAGAGGGAGAAGGAGAGTACTCAGCAGTGGGAGTAGGAGAGCACTCAGCAGAGGGAGAAGGACAGTACTCAGCTGAGGGAGAAGGAGAACACTCAGCAGAGGGAGAAGGAATGTACTCAGCCGACAGAATATGAGAGTACTCAGCAGAGGGCGAAGGAGAGTCCTAGGCAGGGAGAAGGTGAGTACTCAGTAGTGGGAGAAGAAGAGTACTCAGCAGAGGGAGAAGGAGAGCCCTCAGCAGGGGGAGAAGGAGAGCACCCAGCTGAGGGAGAATGAGATGACACAGCAGAGGGAGCAGGAGAACACTTAGCTGCGGGAGAAGTTGAGTGCTCAGCAGAGGGAAAAGGCGAGTACTTAGCAGAGGTAGAGTACTCGGCAGAGGGAGAAGGAGAGCACTCAACAGAGGGAAAAAGTGACTACTCAGCAGGGGGAGTAGGAGAGTACCAGGCAGAGGGAGGAGGAGAGAAAGCAGCAGAGGGATGAGGGGAGCACTCATCTAGGCAGAGAGAGAGGGTGAGTACTCAGCAGAAGGAGAAAGAGAGTACTCAGCGGAGGGAGAAGGAGAGCACTAGGCAGAGAGAGGAGGAGAGTACACAGCAGAGAGACAATGTGAGCACTAAGCCGAGGGAGAAGGTGAGTGCTCAGCAGAGGGAGGAGAGTACTAGGCACAGGGGTAGGAGAGTAATTGGCAGAGGTAAAAGGTGACTACTCAGCAGAGGGACAATGTGAGCACTAAGCAGAGGTAGAAGGTTAGTGCTCAGCAGAGGGAGTAGGAGAGTGCTAGGCAGAGGGGTAGGAGAGTAATCGGCAGAGGTAGAAGGTGAGTACTCAGCTGAGGGAGAAGGCGAGTCCTAGGCATGGAGAAGGGGAGTACTGAGCAGTGGGAGGAGGAGAGCACTCAGCAGAAGGAGAAGGAGAGCACCCAGCAGAGGGAGGAGGAGAGTGCTCAGCAGTGGGAGCATGAGAGTACTCAGCAGAGTGAGAAAGTGTGTACTCAGCTGAGGGAGAAGGTGAGTACTCAGCAGAGGAAGAAGGAGAGTACTCTGGAGGGGAAGAAGGAGAGCACTCAGCAAAGGGAGATGGAGATGACTCAGCAAAGGGAGAAGGAGATAACACAGCAGAGGGAGAATGTGAGTACTCAGCAGAGGGAGAAGGAGACACTTAGCCGAGGGAGAACGAGAGTAATCAGCAGGGGGAGAAAGAGAGTGCAAGGCAGAGGGAAAAGGAGAGTACTAGGCAGAGGGAGTAGGTGGTTATTCAGCAGAAGGAGTTGGAGATCACTCAGCAAAGGGAGAAGGAGAGAACTCAGCAGAGGGCGAAGGATAGTCCTAGGCAGAGGGAGAAGGAGGGGACTCAGTAGAGGGAGAAGGAGATTCCTAGACAGAGGTAATGAGAGCACTCAGCAGAGGGAAAGGAGAGTTCTCAGCAGAGGGAAAGCAAAGTTCTCAGCAGAGGGAAAAGGAAAGCACTCAACAGAGGGAAAAGGAGAGAACAGCAGATGGAAAGGAGAGTACTCAGCAGAAGGAGAAGGAGAGTAATCAGCAGAGGGAGAAGGAGAGTAATCAGCAGAGGGGGAAGGAGAGTACAAGGCAGAGGGGGAAGAAGAGTACTCAGCAGGGGTAGAAGGAGATTACTCAGCAATGGGAGAAGGTGAGTGCTTAGCAGTGGGAGTAGGAGAGCACTCAGCAGAGGGAGAAGGACAGTACTCAGCTGATGGAGAAGGAGAACACTCAGCAGAGGGAGAAGGAATGTACTCAGCTGACAGAATATGAGAGTACTCAGCAGAGGGCGAAGGAGAGTCCTAGGCAGGGAGAAGGTGAGTACTCAGTAGAGGGAGAAGGAGAGCCCTCAGGAGAGGGAGAATGAGAGTACTCAGCAGGGGGAGAAGGAGAGCACTCAGCGGAGGGAGATGCAGAGTACTCAGCAGAGGGAGAGGGTGAGTACACAGAAGCGGGAGAAGGAGAGTACTCATCAGCAGGAGAAGGAGAGTCCTAGGCAGAGGGAGAAGTATAGTACTAGGCAGAGGGAGAAGCAGAGTACTCAGTCGCAGGAGAAGGTGATTATTCAGCAGAGGGAGAAGGCGAATACTCAGCAGAGGGAGAAGGAGAGTACTCAGCAGGGGGAGAAGGAAAGCACCCAGCTGAGGGAGAATGAGATGACACAGCAGAGGGAGCTGGAGAACACTTAGCCGCGGGAGAAGTTGAGTGCTCAGCAGCGGGAAATGGCGAGTACTTAGCAGAGGGAGAAGGAGAGTACTCAGCAGAGGGAGAAGGAGAGTACTCAGCAGAGGGAGAAGGAGAGCACTCAGCACAGGGAAAAAGCGAGTACGCAGCAGAGGGAGAAGGAGAGTACTCAGCACAGGGAGAAAATGATTAGACAGCAGAGGGAGTTGGAGCTCACTCAGCAGAGGGAGATGGAGAGTCCTAGGCAGAGGGAGGAGGAGAATATTCCGCAGAGGGAGAAGGAAGGCAATCAGCAAAGGCAGAAGGACAGTCTGGGGCAGAGGGAGAAGGAGGGTACTCAGCAGAGGGAGAAGGAGAGCACTCAACGGAGTGAGAAGGAGAGTACTCAGCAGAGGGAGATGTTGAGTACACAGAAGAGGGAGAAGGAGAGTACTCATCAGCAGGAGAAGGACAGTCCTAGGCCGAGGGCGAAGGAGAGTACCAGGCAGAGGGAGGAGGAGAGAAAGCAGCAGATGGATGAGGAGAGCACTCATCAGAGGGTGAAGGAGAGACCTAGGCAGAGAGAGAGTGTGAGTACTCAGCAGAAGGAGAAAGAGAGTACTCAGCACGGGGTGAAGGAGAGTACCGGGCAGAGGGATGAGGAGAGCACTCAGCAGATGGAGAAGGTGAGTAGTCAGCAGAGGGAGTATGAGAACACTAGGCAGAGGGAGAAGGAGAGTAATCGGCAGAGGAAGAAGGTGAGTACTCAGCAGGTGGAGAAGGTGAGTACTCAGCAGAGGGAGAAGGAGAGTGCAAGGCAGAGGTAGGAGGAGAGTACTAGGCAGAGGGAGAAGGAGAGTAATCAGCAGTGGGAGAAGGTGAGCGCACAGCAGAGGGAGAAGGACAGTACTCAGCTGAGGGAGAAGGAGAACACTCAACAGAGGGAGAAGGAATGTACTCAGCAGAGGGAATATGAGAGTACTCAGTAGAGGGGGAAGGTGAGTCCTAGGCAGGGAGAAGGAGAGTACTCAGTAGAGGGAGAAGAAGAGTACTCAGCAGGGGGAGAAGGAGAGCACTCAGCGGGGGGAGAAGGAGAGCACTCAGCAGGGGGAGAAGGAGAGTACTCAGCAGTGGGAGGAGGAGTGCACTCAGCAGAGGGAGGAGGAGAGTACTCAGCAGAGGGAGAAGGAGAGTACTCAGCAGGGGGAGAAGGAAAGTACTCAGCAGAGGGAGAAGGAGAGTACTCAGCAGAGGGAGAAGGAGAGTACTCAGCAGAGGGAGAAGGAGAGTACTCAGCAGAGGGAAAAGGAGAGCACTCAGCAGAGGGAGAAGGAGAGTGCTGTGCAGAGGGAAAAATAGAGCACTCAGCAGAGGGAAAAGGTAAGTACTCAGCAGAGGGAAGAGGAGACTACTCAGCAGAGCGAGAAGGAGAATCCTAGGCAGGGAGAAGGAGAGTACTCAGTAGTGGGAGGAGGAGAGCACTCAGGAGAGGGAGAAGGAGAGTACCCAGCAGAAGAAGGAGAGTACTCAGCAGTGGCAGCAGGAGAGCATTCAGCAGAGGGAGAAGGAGAGTACTAGGCAGAGGGAGAAGGAGAGCACTCAGCAGAGGGAAAAGGAGAGAACACAGCAGATGGAAAGGAGAGTACTCAGCAGAAGGAGAAGGAGAGTAATCAGCAGAGGGAGAAGGAGAGCACTCAGCAGAGGGAGAAGGTGAGTACTCAGCAGAGGGAGAAGGAGAGTACTCAGCAAGGGGAGAAGGAGAGCACTCAGCAGAGGGAAAAGGAGATGACTCAGCAGAGGGAGAAGGTGAGTACTCAGCAGAGGGAGAAAGAGAGTGTAAGGCAGAGGTCGGAGGAGAGTACCCAGCAGAGGGAGAAGGAGAGTCCTAGGCAAAGGAAGAAGGAGAGTAGTCAGCAAAGGGAGAAGGAGAGAACTCAGCAGAGGGAAAAGGAGAGCACTCAGCAGAGGGAGAAGGAGAGTAATCAGCAGAGGGAGAAGGAGAGTAATCAGCAGAGGGGGAAGGAGAGTACTAGGCAGAGCGGGAAGAAGAGTACTCAGCAGGGGTAGAAGGAGATTACTCAGCAATGGGAGAAGGTGAGTGCTTAGCAGGGGGAGAAGGAGAGCACTCAGCGGAGGGAGAAGGAGTGTAGTCAGCAGTGGGATTATGAGAGTACTCAGTAGAGGGAGAAGGAGAGCACTCAGGAGAGGGAGAAGGAGAGTACTCAGCAGGGGGCGCAGGAGAGCACTCAGCGGATGGAGATGCAGAGTACTCAGCAGAGGGAGAGGGTGAGTACACAGAAGCGGGAGAAGGAGAGTACTCGTCAGCAGGAGAAGGAGAGTCCTAGGCAGAGGGAGAAGTATAATACTAGGCAGATGGAGAAGCAGAGTACTCAGTCACGGGAGAAGGCGATTATTCAGCAGAGGGAGAAGGCAAGTACTCAGCAGAGGGAGAAAGAGAGTACTCAGCAGGGGGAGAAGGAAAGCACCCAGCTGAGGGAGAATGAGATGACACAGCAGAGGGAGCAGGAGAACACTTAGCTGCGGGAGAAGTTGAGTGCTCAGCAGCGGGAAATGGCGAGTACTTAGCAGAGGGAGAAGGAGAGTACTCAGCAGGGGGAGAAGGAGAGCACCCAGCTGAGGGAGAATGAGATGACACAGCAGAGGGAGCAGGAGAACACTTAGCTGCGGGAGAAGTTGAGTGCTCAGCAGAGGGAAAAGGCAAGTACTTAGCAGAGGTAGAGTACTCAGCAGAGCGAGAAGGAGAGTACTCAGCAGAGGGAGAAGGAGAGCACTCAGCAGAGGGAGATGCAGAGTACTCAGCAGAGGGAGAGGGTGAGTACACAGAAGCGGGCGAAGGAGTGTACTCATCAGCAGGAGAAGGAGAGTCCTAGGCAGAGGGAGAAGTGTAGTACTAGGCAGAGGGAGAAGCAGAGTACTCAGTCGCGGGAGAAGGTGATTATTCAGCAGAGGGAGAAGGCGAGTACTCAGCAGGGGGAGAAGGAGAGTACTCAGCAGGGGGAGAAGGAGAGCACCCAGCTGAGGGAGAATGAGATGACACAGCAGAGGGAGCTGGAGAACACTTAGCCGCGGGAGAAGTTGAGTGCTCAGCTGCGGGAAATGGCGAGTACTTAGCAGAGGGAGAAGGAGAGTACTCAGCAGAGGGACAGGGAGAGCACTCAGCAGAGGAAAAAGCGAGTATGCAGCAGAGGGAGAAGGAGAGTACTCAGCACAGGGAGAAAATGATTAGACAGCAGAGGGAGTTGGAGATCACTCAGCAGAGGGAGATGGAAAGTCCTAGGCAGAGGGAGAAGGAGAATATTCCACAGAGGGAGAAGGAAGGCAATCAGCAAAGGCAGAAGGACAGTCTGGGGCAGAGGGAGAAGGAGGGTACTCAGCAGGGGGAGAAGGAGAGCACTCAACGGAGTGAGAAGGAGAGTTCTCAGCAGAGGAAGATGCTGAGTACACAGAAGAGGGAGAAGGAGAGTACTCATCAGCAGGAGAAGGACAGTCCTAGGCCGAGGGCGAAGGAGAGTACCAGGGCAATCAGCAGAGGCAGAAGGACAGTCCTAGGCAGAGAGAAAGCGTGAGTACTCAGCAGAAGGAGAAGGAGAGTACTCAACCGAGGGAGAAGGAGAGTCCTAGGCAGAGAGAGGAGGAGAGTACACAGCAGAGGGAGAAGAAGAGTACCAGGGAGAGGGAGGAGGAGAGAATGCAGCAGAGGGATGAGGAGAGCACTCATCAGAGGACGATGTAGAGTCCTAGGCAGAGAGAGAGTGAGATCACTCAGCAAAGGGAGAAGGAGAGAACTCAGCAGAGGGAGAAGAAAAGCCCTAGTCAGAGGGAGAAGGTGGGTACTCAGTAAAGGGAGAAGAGGAGTACCAGGCAGAGGGATGAGGAGAGCACTCAGCAGATGGAGAAGGTGAGTAGTCAGCAGAGGGAGTATGAGAACACTAGGCAGAGGGAGAAGGAGAGTAATCGGCAGAGGAAGAAGGTGAGTACTCAGCAGGTGGAGAAGGTGATTACTCAGCAGAGGGAGAAGGAGAGTGCAAGGCAGAGGTAGGAGGAGAGTACTAGGCAGAGGGAGAAGGAGAGTAATCAGCAGTGGGAGAAGGTGAGCGCACAGCAGAGGGAGAAGGACAGTACTCAGCTGAGGGAGAAGGAGAACACTCAACAGAGGGAGAAGGAATGTACTCAGCAGAGGGAATATGAGAGTACTCAGTAGAGGGGGAAGGTGAGTCCTAGGCAGGGAGAAGGAGAGTACTCAGTAGAGGGAGAAGAAGAGTACTCAGCAGGGGGAGAAGGAGAGCACTCAGCGGGGGGAGAAGGAGAGCACTCAGCAGGGGGAGAAGGAGAGTACTCAGCAGTGGGAGGAGGAGTGCACTCAGCAGAGGGAGGAGGAGAGTACTCAGCAGAGGGAGAAGGAGAGTACTCAGCAGGGGGAGAAGGAAAGTACTCAGCAGAGGGAGAAGGAGAGTACTCAGCAGAGGGAGAAGGAGAGTACTCAGCAGAGGGAGAAGGAGAGTACTCAGCAGAGGGAAAAGGAGAGCACTCAGCAGAGGGAGAAGGAGAGTGCTGTGCAGAGGGAAAAATAGAGCACTCAGCAGAGGGAAAAGGTAAGTACTCAGCAGAGGGAAGAGGAGACTACTCAGCAGAGCGAGAAGGAGAATCCTAGGCAGGGAGAAGGAGAGTACTCAGTAGTGGGAGGAGGAGAGCACTCAGGAGAGGGAGAAGGAGAGTACCCAGCAGAAGGAGAAGGAGAGTACTCAGCAGTGGCAGCAGGAGAGCATTCAGCAGAGGGAGAAGGAGAGTACTAGGCAGAGGGAGAAGGAGAGCACTCAGCAGAGGGAAAAGGAGAGAACACAGCAGATGGAAAGGAGAGTACTCAGCAGAAGGAGAAGGAGAGTAATCAGCAGAGGGAGAAGGAGAGTAATCAGCAGAGGGAGAAGGAGAGCACTCAGCAGAGGGAGAAGGTGAGTACTCAGCAGAGGGAGAAGGAGAGTACTCAGCAAGGGGAGAAGGAGAGCACTCAGCAGAGGGAAAAGGAGATGACTCAGCAGAGGGAGAAGGTGAGTACTCAGCAGAGGGAGAAAGAGAGTGTAAGGCAGAGGTCGGAGGAGAGTACCCAGCAGAGGGAGAAGGAGAGTCCTAGGCAAAGGAAGAAGGAGAGTAGTCAGCAAAGGGAGAAGGAGAGAACTCAGCAGAGGGAAAAGGAGAGCACTCAGCAGAGGGAGAAGGAGAGTAATCAGCAGAGGGAGAAGGAGAGTAATCAGCAGAGGGGGAAGGAGAGTACTAGGCAGAGCGGGAAGAAGAGTACTCAGCAGGGGTAGAAGGAGATTACTCAGCAATGGGAGAAGGTGAGTGCTTAGCAGGGGGAGAAGGAGAGCACTCAGCGGAGGGAGAAGGAGTGTAGTCAGCAGTGGGATTATGAGAGTACTCAGTAGAGGGAGAAGGAGAGCACTCAGGAGAGGGAGAAGGAGAGTACTCAGCAGGGGGCGCAGGAGAGCACTCAGCGGATGGAGATGCAGAGTACTCAGCAGAGGGAGAGGGTGAGTACACAGAAGCGGGAGAAGGAGAGTACTCGTCAGCAGGAGAAGGAGAGTCCTAGGCAGAGGGAGAAGTATAATACTAGGCAGATGGAGAAGCAGAGTACTCAGTCGCGGGAGAAGGCGATTATTCAGCAGAGGGAGAAGGCAAGTACTCAGCAGAGGGAGAAAGAGAGTACTCAGCAGGGGGAGAAGGAAAGCACCCAGCTGAGGGAGAATGAGATGACACAGCAGAGGGAGCAGGAGAACACTTAGCTGCGGGAGAAGTTGAGTGCTCAGCAGCGGGAAATGGCGAGTACTTAGCAGAGGGAGAAGGAGAGTACTCAGCAGGGGGAGAAGGAGAGCACCCAGCTGAGGGAGAATGAGATGACACAGCAGAGGGAGCAGGAGAACACTTAGCTGCGGGAGAAGTTGAGTGCTCAGCAGAGGGAAAAGGCAAGTACTTAGCAGAGGTAGAGTACTCAGCAGAGCGAGAAGGAGAGTACTCAGCAGAGGGAGAAGGAGAGCACTCAGCAGAGGGAGAAGGAATGTACTCAGCCGACAGAATATGAGAGTACTCAGCAGAGGGCGAAGGAGAGTCCTAGGCAGGGAGAAGGTGAGTACTTAGTAGAGGGAGAAGAGTACTCAGCAGCGGGAGAAGGAGAGCCCTCAGCAGAGGGAGAAGGAGAGCACTCAGGAGAGGGAGAATGAGAGTACTCAGCAGGGGGAGAAGGAGAGCACTCAGCGGAGGGAGATGCAGAGTACTCAGCAGAGGGAGAGGGTGAGTACACAGAAGCGGGCGAAGGAGTGTACTCATCAGCAGGAGAAGGAGAGTCCTAGGCAGAGGGAGAAGTGTAGTACTAGGCAGAGGGAGAAGCAGAGTACTCAGTCGCGGGAGAAGGTGATTATTCAGCAGAGGGAGAAGGCGAGTACTCAGCAGGGGGAGAAGGAGAGTACTCAGCAGGGGGAGAAGGAGAGCACCCAGCTGAGGGAGAATGAGATGACACAGCAGAGGGAGCTGGAGAACACTTAGCCGCGGGAGAAGTTGAGTGCTCAGCTGCGGGAAATGGCGAGTACTTAGCAGAGGGAGAAGGAGAGTACTCAGCAGAGGGACAGGGAGAGCACTCAGCAGAGGAAAAAGCGAGTATGCAGCAGAGGGAGAAGGAGAGTACTCAGCACAGGGAGAAAATGATTAGACAGCAGAGGGAGTTGGAGATCACTCAGCAGAGGGAGATGGAAAGTCCTAGGCAGAGGGAGAAGGAGAATATTCCACAGAGGGAGAAGGAAGGCAATCAGCAAAGGCAGAAGGACAGTCTGGGGCAGAGGGAGAAGGAGGGTACTCAGCAGGGGGAGAAGGAGAGCACTCAACGGAGTGAGAAGGAGAGTACTCAGCAGAGGAAGATGCTGAGTACACAGAAGAGGGAGAAGGAGAGTACTCATCAGCAGGAGAAGGACAGTCCTAGGCCGAGGGCGAAGCAGAGTACCAGGGCAATCAGCAGAGGCAGAAGGACAGTCCTAGGCAGAGAGAAAGCGTGAGTACTCAGCAGAAGGAGAAGGAGAGTACTCAACCGAGGGAGAAGGAGAGTCCTAGGCAGAGAGAGGAGGAGAGTACACAGCAGAGGGAGAAGAAGAGTACCAGGGAGAGGGAGGAGGAGAGAATGCAGCAGAGGGATGAGGAGAGCACTCATCAGAGGACGATGTAGAGTCCTAGGCAGAGGGAGAGTGAGATCACTCAGCAAAGGGAGAAGGAGAGAACTCAGCAGAGGGAGAAGAAAAGCCCTAGTCAGAGGGAGAAGGTGGGTACTCAGTAAAGGGAGAAGAGGAGTACCAGGCAGAGGGATGAGGAGAGCACTCAGCAGGTGGAGAAGGTGAGAAGTCAGCAGAGGGAGTATGAGAACACTAGGCAGAGGGAGAAGGAGAGTAATCGGCAGAGGAAGAAGGTGAGTACTCAGCAGGCGGAGAAGGTGAGTACTCAGCAGAGGGAGAAGGAGAGTGCAAGGCAGAGGTAGGAGGAGAGTACTAGGCAGAGGGAGAAGGAGAGTAATCAGCAGTGGGAGAAGGTGAGCGCACAGCAGAGGGAGAAGGACAGTACTCAGCTGAGGGAGAAGGAGAACACTCAACAGAGGGAGAAGGAATGTACTCAGCAGAGGGAATATGAGAGTACTCAGTAGAGGGGGAAGGTGAGTCCTAGGCAGGGAGAAGGAGAGTACTCAGTAGAGGGAGAAGAAGAGTACTCAGCAGGGGGAGAAGGAGAGTACTCAGCGGGGGGAGAAGGAGAGCACTCAGCAGGGGGAGAAGGAGAGCACTCAGCAGTGGGAGGAGGAGTGCACTCAGCAGAGGGAGGAGGAGAGTACTCAGCAGAGGGAGAAGGAGAGTACTCAGCAGGGGGAGAAGGAAAGTACTCAGCAGAGGGAGAAGGAGAGTACTCAGCAGAGGGAGAAGGAGAGTACTCAGCAGAGGGCGAAGGAGAGTGCTCAGCAGGGGAGGAGCGGAGTACTCAGCAGAGGGAGAAGGAAAGTACTCAGCAGAGGGAGAAGGAGAGTACTCAGCAGAGGGAGAAGGAGAGTACTCAGCAAGGGAGAAGGAGAGTACTCAGCAGAGGGAAAAGGAGAACACTCAGCAGAGGGAGAAGGAGAGTGCTGTGCAGAGGGAAAAATGGAGCACTCAGCAGAGGGAAAAGGAAAGTACTCAGCAGAGGGAAGAGGAGACTACTCAGCAGAGCGAGAAGGAGAATCCTAGGCAGGGAGAAGGAGAGTACTCAGTAGTGGGAGGAGGAGAGCACTCAGGAGAGGGAGAAGGAGAGTCCTAGGCAAAGGAAGAAGGAGAGTAGTCAGCAAAGGGAGAAGGAGAGTACCCAGCAGAAGGAGAAGGAGAGCACTCAGCAGAGGGAAAAGGAGATGACTCAGCAGAGGGAGAAGGTGAGTACTCAGCAGAGGGAGAAAGAGAGTGCAAGGCAGAGGTTGGAGGAGAGTACCCAGCAGAGGGAGAAGGAGAGTCCTAGGCAAAGGAAGAAGGAGAGTAGTCAGCAAAGGGAGAAGGAGAGAACTCAGCAGAGGGAGAAGGAGAGCACTCAGCACAGGGAAAAAGCGAGTACGCAGCAGAGGGAGAAGGAGAGTACTCAGCACAGGGAGAAAATGATTAGACAGCAGAGGGAGTTGGAGCTCACTCAGCAGAGGGAGATGGAGAGTCCTAGGCAGAGGGAGGAGGAGAATATTCCGCAGAGGGAGAAGGAAGGCAATCAGCAAAGGCAGAAGGACAGTCTGGGGCAGAGGGAGAAGGAGGGTACTCAGCAGAGGGAGAAGGAGAGCACTCAACGGAGTGAGAAGGAGAGTACTCAGCAGAGGGAGATGTTGAGTACACAGAAGAGGGAGAAGGAGAGTACTCATCAGCAGGAGAAGGACAGTCCTAGGCCGAGGGCGAAGGAGAGTACCAGGCAGAGGGAGGAGGAGAGAAAGCAGCAGATGGATGAGGAGAGCACTCATCAGAGGGTGAAGGAGAGACCTAGGCAGAGAGAGAGTGTGAGTACTCAGCAGAAGGAGAAAGAGAGTACTCAGCACGGGGTGAAGGAGAGTACCGGGCAGAGGGATGAGGAGAGCACTCAGCAGATGGAGAAGGTGAGTAGTCAGCAGAGGGAGTATGAGAACACTAGGCAGAGGGAGAAGGAGAGTAATCGGCAGAGGAAGAAGGTGAGTACTCAGCAGGTGGAGAAGGTGAGTACTCAGCAGAGGGAGAAGGAGAGTGCAAGGCAGAGGTAGGAGGAGAGTACTAGGCAGAGGGAGAAGGAGAGTAATCAGCAGTGGGAGAAGGTGAGCGCACAGCAGAGGGAGAAGGACAGTACTCAGCTGAGGGAGAAGGAGAACACTCAACAGAGGGAGAAGGAATGTACTCAGCAGAGGGAATATGAGAGTACTCAGTAGAGGGGGAAGGTGAGTCCTAGGCAGGGAGAAGGAGAGTACTCAGTAGAGGGAGAAGAAGAGTACTCAGCAGGGGGAGAAGGAGAGCACTCAGCGGGGGGAGAAGGAGAGCACTCAGCAGGGGGAGAAGGAGAGTACTCAGCAGTGGGAGGAGGAGTGCACTCAGCAGAGGGAGGAGGAGAGTACTCAGCAGAGGGAGAAGGAGAGTACTCAGCAGGGGGAGAAGGAAAGTACTCAGCAGAGGGAGAAGGAGAGTACTCAGCAGAGGGAGAAGGAGAGTACTCAGCAGAGGGAGAAGGAGAGTACTCAGCAGAGGGAAAAGGAGAGCACTCAGCAGAGGGAGAAGGAGAGTGCTGTGCAGAGGGAAAAATAGAGCACTCAGCAGAGGGAAAAGGTAAGTACTCAGCAGAGGGAAGAGGAGACTACTCAGCAGAGCGAGAAGGAGAATCCTAGGCAGGGAGAAGGAGAGTACTCAGTAGTGGGAGGAGGAGAGCACTCAGGAGAGGGAGAAGGAGAGTACCCAGCAGAAGAAGGAGAGTACTCAGCAGTGGCAGCAGGAGAGCATTCAGCAGAGGGAGAAGGAGAGTACTAGGCAGAGGGAGAAGGAGAGCACTCAGCAGAGGGAAAAGGAGAGAACACAGCAGATGGAAAGGAGAGTACTCAGCAGAAGGAGAAGGAGAGTAATCAGCAGAGGGAGAAGGAGAGCACTCAGCAGAGGGAGAAGGTGAGTACTCAGCAGAGGGAGAAGGAGAGTACTCAGCAAGGGGAGAAGGAGAGCACTCAGCAGAGGGAAAAGGAGATGACTCAGCAGAGGGAGAAGGTGAGTACTCAGCAGAGGGAGAAAGAGAGTGTAAGGCAGAGGTCGGAGGAGAGTACCCAGCAGAGGGAGAAGGAGAGTCCTAGGCAAAGGAAGAAGGAGAGTAGTCAGCAAAGGGAGAAGGAGAGAACTCAGCAGAGGGAAAAGGAGAGCACTCAGCAGAGGGAGAAGGAGAGTAATCAGCAGAGGGAGAAGGAGAGTAATCAGCAGAGGGGGAAGGAGAGTACTAGGCAGAGCGGGAAGAAGAGTACTCAGCAGGGGTAGAAGGAGATTACTCAGCAATGGGAGAAGGTGAGTGCTTAGCAGGGGGAGAAGGAGAGCACTCAGCGGAGGGAGAAGGAGTGTAGTCAGCAGTGGGATTATGAGAGTACTCAGTAGAGGGAGAAGGAGAGCACTCAGGAGAGGGAGAAGGAGAGTACTCAGCAGGGGGCGCAGGAGAGCACTCAGCGGATGGAGATGCAGAGTACTCAGCAGAGGGAGAGGGTGAGTACACAGAAGCGGGAGAAGGAGAGTACTCGTCAGCAGGAGAAGGAGAGTCCTAGGCAGAGGGAGAAGTATAATACTAGGCAGATGGAGAAGCAGAGTACTCAGTCACGGGAGAAGGCGATTATTCAGCAGAGGGAGAAGGCAAGTACTCAGCAGAGGGAGAAAGAGAGTACTCAGCAGGGGGAGAAGGAAAGCACCCAGCTGAGGGAGAATGAGATGACACAGCAGAGGGAGCAGGAGAACACTTAGCTGCGGGAGAAGTTGAGTGCTCAGCAGCGGGAAATGGCGAGTACTTAGCAGAGGGAGAAGGAGAGTACTCAGCAGGGGGAGAAGGAGAGCACCCAGCTGAGGGAGAATGAGATGACACAGCAGAGGGAGCAGGAGAACACTTAGCTGCGGGAGAAGTTGAGTGCTCAGCAGAGGGAAAAGGCAAGTACTTAGCAGAGGTAGAGTACTCAGCAGAGCGAGAAGGAGAGTACTCAGCAGAGGGAGAAGGAGAGCACTCAGCAGAGGGAGATGCAGAGTACTCAGCAGAGGGAGAGGGTGAGTACACAGAAGCGGGCGAAGGAGTGTACTCATCAGCAGGAGAAGGAGAGTCCTAGGCAGAGGGAGAAGTGTAGTACTAGGCAGAGGGAGAAGCAGAGTACTCAGTCGCGGGAGAAGGTGATTATTCAGCAGAGGGAGAAGGCGAGTACTCAGCAGGGGGAGAAGGAGAGTACTCAGCAGGGGGAGAAGGAGAGCACCCAGCTGAGGGAGAATGAGATGACACAGCAGAGGGAGCTGGAGAACACTTAGCCGCGGGAGAAGTTGAGTGCTCAGCTGCGGGAAATGGCGAGTACTTAGCAGAGGGAGAAGGAGAGTACTCAGCAGAGGGACAGGGAGAGCACTCAGCAGAGGAAAAAGCGAGTATGCAGCAGAGGGAGAAGGAGAGTACTCAGCACAGGGAGAAAATGATTAGACAGCAGAGGGAGTTGGAGATCACTCAGCAGAGGGAGATGGAAAGTCCTAGGCAGAGGGAGAAGGAGAATATTCCACAGAGGGAGAAGGAAGGCAATCAGCAAAGGCAGAAGGACAGTCTGGGGCAGAGGGAGAAGGAGGGTACTCAGCAGGGGGAGAAGGAGAGCACTCAACGGAGTGAGAAGGAGAGTTCTCAGCAGAGGAAGATGCTGAGTACACAGAAGAGGGAGAAGGAGAGTACTCATCAGCAGGAGAAGGACAGTCCTAGGCCGAGGGCGAAGGAGAGTACCAGGGCAATCAGCAGAGGCAGAAGGACAGTCCTAGGCAGAGAGAAAGCGTGAGTACTCAGCAGAAGGAGAAGGAGAGTACTCAACCGAGGGAGAAGGAGAGTCCTAGGCAGAGAGAGGAGGAGAGTACACAGCAGAGGGAGAAGAAGAGTACCAGGGAGAGGGAGGAGGAGAGAATGCAGCAGAGGGATGAGGAGAGCACTCATCAGAGGACGATGTAGAGTCCTAGGCAGAGAGAGAGTGAGATCACTCAGCAAAGGGAGAAGGAGAGAACTCAGCAGAGGGAGAAGAAAAGCCCTAGTCAGAGGGAGAAGGTGGGTACTCAGTAAAGGGAGAAGAGGAGTACCAGGCAGAGGGATGAGGAGAGCACTCAGCAGATGGAGAAGGTGAGTAGTCAGCAGAGGGAGTATGAGAACACTAGGCAGAGGGAGAAGGAGAGTAATCGGCAGAGGAAGAAGGTGAGTACTCAGCAGGTGGAGAAGGTGATTACTCAGCAGAGGGAGAAGGAGAGTGCAAGGCAGAGGTAGGAGGAGAGTACTAGGCAGAGGGAGAAGGAGAGTAATCAGCAGTGGGAGAAGGTGAGCGCACAGCAGAGGGAGAAGGACAGTACTCAGCTGAGGGAGAAGGAGAACACTCAACAGAGGGAGAAGGAATGTACTCAGCAGAGGGAATATGAGAGTACTCAGTAGAGGGGGAAGGTGAGTCCTAGGCAGGGAGAAGGAGAGTACTCAGTAGAGGGAGAAGAAGAGTACTCAGCAGGGGGAGAAGGAGAGCACTCAGCGGGGGGAGAAGGAGAGCACTCAGCAGGGGGAGAAGGAGAGTACTCAGCAGTGGGAGGAGGAGTGCACTCAGCAGAGGGAGGAGGAGAGTACTCAGCAGAGGGAGAAGGAGAGTACTCAGCAGGGGGAGAAGGAAAGTACTCAGCAGAGGGAGAAGGAGAGTACTCAGCAGAGGGAGAAGGAGAGTACTCAGCAGAGGGAGAAGGAGAGTACTCAGCAGAGGGAAAAGGAGAGCACTCAGCAGAGGGAGAAGGAGAGTGCTGTGCAGAGGGAAAAATAGAGCACTCAGCAGAGGGAAAAGGTAAGTACTCAGCAGAGGGAAGAGGAGACTACTCAGCAGAGCGAGAAGGAGAATCCTAGGCAGGGAGAAGGAGAGTACTCAGTAGTGGGAGGAGGAGAGCACTCAGGAGAGGGAGAAGGAGAGTACCCAGCAGAAGGAGAAGGAGAGTACTCAGCAGTGGCAGCAGGAGAGCATTCAGCAGAGGGAGAAGGAGAGTACTAGGCAGAGGGAGAAGGAGAGCACTCAGCAGAGGGAAAAGGAGAGAACACAGCAGATGGAAAGGAGAGTACTCAGCAGAAGGAGAAGGAGAGTAATCAGCAGAGGGAGAAGGAGAGTAATCAGCAGAGGGAGAAGGAGAGCACTCAGCAGAGGGAGAAGGTGAGTACTCAGCAGAGGGAGAAGGAGAGTACTCAGCAAGGGGAGAAGGAGAGCACTCAGCAGAGGGAAAAGGAGATGACTCAGCAGAGGGAGAAGGTGAGTACTCAGCAGAGGGAGAAAGAGAGTGTAAGGCAGAGGTCGGAGGAGAGTACCCAGCAGAGGGAGAAGGAGAGTCCTAGGCAAAGGAAGAAGGAGAGTAGTCAGCAAAGGGAGAAGGAGAGAACTCAGCAGAGGGAAAAGGAGAGCACTCAGCAGAGGGAGAAGGAGAGTAATCAGCAGAGGGAGAAGGAGAGTAATCAGCAGAGGGGGAAGGAGAGTACTAGGCAGAGCGGGAAGAAGAGTACTCAGCAGGGGTAGAAGGAGATTACTCAGCAATGGGAGAAGGTGAGTGCTTAGCAGGGGGAGAAGGAGAGCACTCAGCGGAGGGAGAAGGAGTGTAGTCAGCAGTGGGATTATGAGAGTACTCAGTAGAGGGAGAAGGAGAGCACTCAGGAGAGGGAGAAGGAGAGTACTCAGCAGGGGGCGCAGGAGAGCACTCAGCGGATGGAGATGCAGAGTACTCAGCAGAGGGAGAGGGTGAGTACACAGAAGCGGGAGAAGGAGAGTACTCGTCAGCAGGAGAAGGAGAGTCCTAGGCAGAGGGAGAAGTATAATACTAGGCAGATGGAGAAGCAGAGTACTCAGTCGCGGGAGAAGGCGATTATTCAGCAGAGGGAGAAGGCAAGTACTCAGCAGAGGGAGAAAGAGAGTACTCAGCAGGGGGAGAAGGAAAGCACCCAGCTGAGGGAGAATGAGATGACACAGCAGAGGGAGCAGGAGAACACTTAGCTGCGGGAGAAGTTGAGTGCTCAGCAGCGGGAAATGGCGAGTACTTAGCAGAGGGAGAAGGAGAGTACTCAGCAGGGGGAGAAGGAGAGCACCCAGCTGAGGGAGAATGAGATGACACAGCAGAGGGAGCAGGAGAACACTTAGCTGCGGGAGAAGTTGAGTGCTCAGCAGAGGGAAAAGGCAAGTACTTAGCAGAGGTAGAGTACTCAGCAGAGCGAGAAGGAGAGTACTCAGCAGAGGGAGAAGGAGAGCACTCAGCAGAGGGAGAAGGAATGTACTCAGCCGACAGAATATGAGAGTACTCAGCAGAGGGCGAAGGAGAGTCCTAGGCAGGGAGAAGGTGAGTACTTAGTAGAGGGAGAAGAGTACTCAGCAGAGGGAGAAGGAGAGCCCTCAGCAGAGGGAGAAGGAGAGCACTCAGGAGAGGGAGAATGAGAGTACTCAGCAGGGGGAGAAGGAGAGCACTCAGCGGAGGGAGATGCAGAGTACTCAGCAGAGGGAGAGGGTGAGTACACAGAAGCGGGCGAAGGAGTGTACTCATCAGCAGGAGAAGGAGAGTCCTAGGCAGAGGGAGAAGTGTAGTACTAGGCAGAGGGAGAAGCAGAGTACTCAGTCGCGGGAGAAGGTGATTATTCAGCAGAGGGAGAAGGCGAGTACTCAGCAGGGGGAGAAGGAGAGTACTCAGCAGGGGGAGAAGGAGAGCACCCAGCTGAGGGAGAATGAGATGACACAGCAGAGGGAGCTGGAGAACACTTAGCCGCGGGAGAAGTTGAGTGCTCAGCTGCGGGAAATGGCGAGTACTTAGCAGAGGGAGAAGGAGAGTACTCAGCAGAGGGACAGGGAGAGCACTCAGCAGAGGAAAAAGCGAGTATGCAGCAGAGGGAGAAGGAGAGTACTCAGCACAGGGAGAAAATGATTAGACAGCAGAGGGAGTTGGAGATCACTCAGCAGAGGGAGATGGAAAGTCCTAGGCAGAGGGAGAAGGAGAATATTCCACAGAGGGAGAAGGAAGGCAATCAGCAAAGGCAGAAGGACAGTCTGGGGCAGAGGGAGAAGGAGGGTACTCAGCAGGGGGAGAAGGAGAGCACTCAACGGAGTGAGAAGGAGAGTACTCAGCAGAGGAAGATGCTGAGTACACAGAAGAGGGAGAAGGAGAGTACTCATCAGCAGGAGAAGGACAGTCCTAGGCCGAGGGCGAAGCAGAGTACCAGGGCAATCAGCAGAGGCAGAAGGACAGTCCTAGGCAGAGAGAAAGCGTGAGTACTCAGCAGAAGGAGAAGGAGAGTACTCAACCGAGGGAGAAGGAGAGTCCTAGGCAGAGAGAGGAGGAGAGTACACAGCAGAGGGAGAAGAAGAGTACCAGGGAGAGGGAGGAGGAGAGAATGCAGCAGAGGGATGAGGAGAGCACTCATCAGAGGACGATGTAGAGTCCTAGGCAGAGGGAGAGTGAGATCACTCAGCAAAGGGAGAAGGAGAGAACTCAGCAGAGGGAGAAGAAAAGCCCTAGTCAGAGGGAGAAGGTGGGTACTCAGTAAAGGGAGAAGAGGAGTACCAGGCAGAGGGATGAGGAGAGCACTCAGCAGGTGGAGAAGGTGAGAAGTCAGCAGAGGGAGTATGAGAACACTAGGCAGAGGGAGAAGGAGAGTAATCGGCAGAGGAAGAAGGTGAGTACTCAGCAGGCGGAGAAGGTGAGTACTCAGCAGAGGGAGAAGGAGAGTGCAAGGCAGAGGTAGGAGGAGAGTACTAGGCAGAGGGAGAAGGAGAGTAATCAGCAGTGGGAGAAGGTGAGCGCACAGCAGAGGGAGAAGGACAGTACTCAGCTGAGGGAGAAGGAGAACACTCAACAGAGGGAGAAGGAATGTACTCAGCAGAGGGAATATGAGAGTACTCAGTAGAGGGGGAAGGTGAGTCCTAGGCAGGGAGAAGGAGAGTACTCAGTAGAGGGAGAAGAAGAGTACTCAGCAGGGGGAGAAGGAGAGTACTCAGCGGGGGGAGAAGGAGAGCACTCAGCAGGGGGAGAAGGAGAGCACTCAGCAGTGGGAGGAGGAGTGCACTCAGCAGAGGGAGGAGGAGAGTACTCAGCAGAGGGAGAAGGAGAGTACTCAGCAGGGGGAGAAGGAAAGTACTCAGCAGAGGGAGAAGGAGAGTACTCAGCAGAGGGAGAAGGAGAGTACTCAGCAGAGGGCGAAGGAGAGTGCTCAGCAGGGGAGGAGCGGAGTACTCAGCAGAGGGAGAAGGAAAGTACTCAGCAGAGGGAGAAGGAGAGTACTCAGCAGAGGGAGAAGGAGAGTACTCAGCAAGGGAGAAGGAGAGTACTCAGCAGAGGGAAAAGGAGAACACTCAGCAGAGGGAGAAGGAGAGTGCTGTGCAGAGGGAAAAATGGAGCACTCAGCAGAGGGAAAAGGAAAGTACTCAGCAGAGGGAAGAGGAGACTACTCAGCAGAGCGAGAAGGAGAATCCTAGGCAGGGAGAAGGAGAGTACTCAGTAGTGGGAGGAGGAGAGCACTCAGGAGAGGGAGAAGGAGAGTCCTAGGCAAAGGAAGAAGGAGAGTAGTCAGCAAAGGGAGAAGGAGAGTACCCAGCAGAAGGAGAAGGAGAGCACTCAGCAGAGGGAAAAGGAGATGACTCAGCAGAGGGAGAAGGTGAGTACTCAGCAGAGGGAGAAAGAGAGTGCAAGGCAGAGGTTGGAGGAGAGTACCCAGCAGAGGGAGAAGGAGAGTCCTAGGCAAAGGAAGAAGGAGAGTAGTCAGCAAAGGGAGAAGGAGAGAACTCAGCAGAGGGAAAAGGAGAGCACTCAGCAGAGGGAAAAGGAGAGAACTCAGCAGATGGAAAGGAGAGTGCTCAGCAGAAGGAGAAGGAGAGTAATCAGCAGAGGGAGAAGGAGAGTAATCAGCAGAGGGGGAAGGAGAGTACTAGGCAGAGGGGGAAGAAGAGTACTCAGCAGGGGTAGAAGGAGATTACTCAGCAATGGGAGCAGGTGAGTGCTTAGCAGGTGGAGAAGGAGAGCACTCAGCGGAGGGAGAAGGAGTGTAGTCAGCAGTGGGATTATGAGAGTACTCAGTAGAGGGAGAAGGAGAGCACTCAGGAGAGGGAGAAGGAGAGTACTCAGCAGGGGGCGCAGGAGAGCACTCAGCGGATGGAGATGCAGAGTACTCAGCAGAGGGAGAGGGTGAGTACACAGAAGCGGGAGAAGGAGAGTACTCATCAGCAGGAGAAGGAGAGTCCTAGGCAGAGGGAGAAGTATAATACTAGGCAGATGGAGAAGCAGAGTACTCAGTCGCGGGAGAAGGCGATTATTCAGCAGAGGGAGAAGGCAAGTACTCAGCAGAGGGAGAAGGAGAGTACTCAGCAGGGGGAGAAGGAAAGCACCCAGCTGAGGGAGAATGAGATGACACAGCAGAGGGAGCAGGAGAACACTTAGCTGCGGGAGAAGTTGAGTGCTCAGCAGCGGGAAATGGCGAGTACTTAGCAGAGGGAGAAGGAGAGTACTCAGCAGGGGGAGAAGGAGAGCACCCAGCTGAGGGAGAATGAGATGACACAGCAGAGGGAGCAGGAGAACACTTAGCTGCGGGAGAAGTTGAGTGCTCAGCAGAGGGAAAAGGCAAGTACTTAGCAGAGGTAGAGTACTCAGCAGAGCGAGAAGGAGAGTACTCAGCAGAGGGAGAAGGAGAGCACTCAGCAGAGGGAAAAAGTGAGTACTCAGCAGGGGGAGTAGGAGAGTACCAGGCAGAGGGAGGAGGAGAGAAAGCAGCAGAGGGATGAGGGGAGCACTCATCTAGGCAGAGAGAGAGGGTGAGTACTCAGCAGAAGGAGAAAGAGAGTACTCAGCAGAGGGAGAAGGAGAGCACTAGGCAGAGAGAGGAGGAGAGTACACAGCAGAGAGACAATGTGAGCACTAAGCTGAGGGAGAAGGTGAGTGCTCAGCAGAGGGAGGAGAGTACTAGGCACAGGGGTAGGAGAGTAATTGGCAGAGGTAAAAGGTGACTACTCAGCAGAGGGACAATGTGAGCACTAAGCAGAGGTAGAAGGTTAGTGCTCAGCAGAGGGAGTAGGAGAGTGCTTGGCAGAGGGGTAGGAGAGTAATCGGCAGAGGTAGAAGGTGAGTACTCAGCTTGAGGGAGAAGGCGAGTCCTAGGCATGGAGAAGGGGAGTATGAGCAGTGGGAGGAGGAGAGCACTCAGCAGAGGGAGAAGGAGAGCACCCAGCAGAGGGAGGAGGAGAGTGCTCAGCAGTGGGAGCATGAGAGTACTCAGCTGAGGGAGAAGGTGAGTACTCAGCTGAGGGAGAAGGTGTGTACTCAGCAGAGGAAGAAGGAGAGTACTCTGGAGGGGAAGAAGGAGAGCATTCAGCAAAGGGAGATGGAGATAACTCAGCAGAGGGAGAAGGAGAGTACACAGCAGAGGGAGAATGTGAGTACTCAGCAGAGGGAGAAGGAGACACTTAGCCGAGGGAGAACGAGAGTAATCAGCAGGGGGAGAAGGAGAGTGCAAGGCAGAGGGAAAAGGAGAGTACTAGGCAGAGGGAGTAGGTGGTTATTCAGCAGAAGGAGTTGGAGATCACTCAGCAAAGGGAGAATGAGAGAACTCAGCAGAGGGAGAAGGGTAGTCCTAGGCAGAGGGAGAAGGAGGGGACGAGGGGACTCAGTAGAGGGAGAAGGAGATTCCTAGACAGAGGTAACGAGAGCACTCAGCAGAGGGAACAGAGAGTTCTCAGCAGTGGGAAAACAAAGTTCTCAGCAGAGGGAAAAGGAGAGCACTCAGCAGAGGGAAAAGGAGAGAATTCAGCAGATGAAAGGGAGAGTACTCAGCAGAAGGAGAAGGAGAGTAATCAGCAGAGGGAGAAGGAGAGTAATCAGCAGAGGGGGAAGGAGAGTACTAGGCAGAGGGGGAAGAAGAGTACTCAGCAGGGGTAGAAGGAGATTACTCAGCAATGGGAGAAGGTGAGTGCTTAGCAGGGGGAGAAGGAGAGCACACAGCGGAGGGAGAAGGAGTGTAGTCAGCAGTGGGAATATGAGAGTACTCAGTAGAGGGAGAAGGAGAGTACTCAGCAGTGGGACTAGGAGAACACTCAGCAGAGGGAGAAGGACAGTACTCAGCTGAGGGAGAAGGAGAACACTCAGCAGAGGGAAAAGGAGAGAATTCAGCAGATGGAAAGGAGAATACTCAGCAGAAGGAGAAGGAGAGTAATCAGCAGAGGGAGAAGGAGAGTAATCAGCAGAGGGGGAAGGAGAGTACTAGGCAGAGGGGGAAGAAGAGTACTCAGCAGGGGTAGAAGGAGATTACTCAGCAATGGGAGAAGGTGAGTGCTTAGCAGGGGGAGAAAGAGAGCACTCAGCAGAGGGAGAAGGTGAGGACTCAGCTGAGGGAGAAGGTGAGTACTCAGCAGAGGGAGAAGGAGAGTGCTCAGGAGGGGGAGAAGGAGAACACTCAGCAGAGGGAGAAGGACAGTACTCAGCTGAGGGAGAAGGAGAACACTCAGCAGAGGCAGAAGGAATGTACTCAGCCGACAGAATATGAGAGTACTCAGCAGAGGGCGAAGGAGAGTCCTAGGCAGGGAGAAGGTGAGTACTTAGTAGAGGGAGAAGAAGAGTACTCAGCAGAGGGAGAAGGAGAGCCCTCAGCAGAGGGAGAAGGAGAGCACTCAGGAGAGGGAGAATGAGAGTACTCAGCAGGGGGAGAAGGAGAGCACTCAGCGGAGGGAGATGCAGAGTACTCAGCAGAGGGAGAGGGTGAGTACACAGAAGCGGGCGAAGGAGTGTACTCATCAGCAGGAGAAGGAGAGTCCTAGGCAGAGGGAGAAGTGTAGTACTAGGCAGAGGGAGAAGCAGAGTACTCAGTCGCGGGAGAAGGTGATTATTCAGCAGAGGGAGAAGGCGAGTACTCAGCAGGGGGAGAAGGAGAGTACTCAGCAGGGGGAGAAGGAGAGCACCCAGCTGAGGGAGAATGAGATGACACAGCAGAGGGAGCTGGAGAACACTTAGCCGCGGGAGAAGTTGAGTGCTCAGCTGCGGGAAATGGCGAGTACTTAGCAGAGGGAGAAGGAGAGTACTCAGCAGAGGGACAGGGAGAGCACTCAGCAGAGGAAAAAGCGAGTATGCAGCAGAGGGAGAAGGAGAGTACTCAGCACAGGGAGAAAATGATTAGACAGCAGAGGGAGTTGGAGATCACTCAGCAGAGGGAGATGGAAAGTCCTAGGCAGAGGGAGAAGGAGAATATTCCACAGAGGGAGAAGGAAGGCAATCAGCAAAGGCAGAAGGACAGTCTGGGGCAGAGGGAGAAGGAGGGTACTCAGCAGGGGGAGAAGGAGAGCACTCAACGGAGTGAGAAGGAGAGTACTCAGCAGAGGAAGATGCTGAGTACACAGAAGAGGGAGAAGGAGAGTACTCATCAGCAGGAGAAGGACAGTCCTAGGCCGAGGGCGAAGGAGAGTACCAGGGCAATCAGCAGAGGCAGAAGGACAGTCCTAGGCAGAGAGAAAGCGTGAGTACTCAGCAGAAGGAGAAGGAGAGTACTCAACCGAGGGAGAAGGAGAGTCCTAGGCAGAGAGAGGAGGAGAGTACACAGCAGAGGGAGAAGAAGAGTACCAGGGAGAGGGAGGAGGAGAGAATGCAGCAGAGGGATGAGGAGAGCACTCATCAGAGGACGATGTAGAGTCCTAGGCAGAGGGAGAGTGAGATCACTCAGCAAAGGGAGAAGGAGAGAACTCAGCAGAGGGAGAAGAAAAGCCCTAGTCAGAGGGAGAAGGTGGGTACTCAGTAAAGGGAGAAGAGGAGTACCAGGCAGAGGGATGAGAAGAGCACTCAGCAGGTGGAGAAGGTGAGTAGTCAGCAGAGGGAGTATGAGAACACTAGGCAGAGGGAGAAGGAGAGTAATCGGCAGAGGAAGAAGGTGAGTACTCAGCAGGCGGAGAAGGTGAGTACTCAGCAGAGGGAGAAGGAGAGTGCAAGGCAGAGGTAGGAGGAGAGTACTAGGCAGAGGGAGAAGGAGAGTAATCAGCAGTGGGAGAAGGTGAGCGCACAGCAGAGGGAGAAGGACAGTACTCAGCTGAGGGAGAAGGAGAACACTCAACAGAGGGAGAAGGAATGTACTCAGCAGAGGGAATATGAGAGTACTCAGTAGAGGGGGAAGGTGAGTCCTAGGCAGGGAGAAGGAGAGTACTCAGTAGAGGGAGAAGAAGAGTACTCAGCAGGGGGAGAAAGAGAGCACTCAGCGGGGGGAGAAGGAGAGCACTCAGCAGGGGGAGAAGGAGAGCACTCAGCAGTGGGAGGAGGAGTGCACTCAGCAGAGGGAGGAGGAGAGTACTCAGCAGAGGGAGAAGGAGAGTACTCAGCAGGGGGAGAAGGAAAGTACTCAGCAGAGGGAGAAGGAGAGTACTCAGCAGAGGGCGAAGGAGAGTGCTCAGCAGGGGAGGAGCGGAGTACTCAGCAGAGGGAGAAGGAAAGTACTCAGCAGAGGGAATATGAGAGTACTCAGTAGAGGGGGAAGGTGAGTCGTAGGCAGGGAGAAGGAGAGTACTCAGTAGAGGGAGAAGAAGAGTACTCAGCAGGGGGAGAAGGAGAGTACTCAGCAGTGGGAGGAGGAGTGCACTCAGCAGAGGGAGGTGGAGAGTACTCAGCAGAGGGAGAAGGAGAGTACTCAGCAGGGGGAGAAGGAGAGTACTCAGCAGAGGGAGAAGGAGAGTACTCAGCAGAGGGAGAAGGAGAGTACTCAGCAGAGGGAGAAGGAGAGTGCTCAGCAGGGGAGGAGCGGAGTACTCAGCAGAGGGAGAAGGAAAGTACTCAGCAGAGGGAGAAGGAGAGTACTCAGCAGAGGGAGAAGGAGAGTACTCAGCAGAGGGAGAAGGAGAGTACTCAGCAGAGGGAAAAGGAGAACACTCAGCAGAGGGAGAAGGAGAGTGCTGTGCAGAGGGAAAAATAGAGCACTCAGCAGAGGGAAAAGGAAAGTACTCAGCAGAGGGAAGAGGAGACTACTCAGCAGAGCGAGAAGGAGAATCCTAGGCAGGCAGAAGGAGAGTACTCAGTAGTGGGAGGAGGAGAGCACTCAGGAGAGGGAGAAGGAGAGTACCCAGCAGAAGGAGAAGGAGAGCACTCAGCAGAGGGAAAAGGAGATGACTCAGCAGAGGGAGAAGGTGAGTACTCAGCAGAGGGAGAAAGAGAGTGCAAGGCAGAGGTCGGAGGAGAGTACCCAGCAGAGGGAGAAGGAGAGTCCTAGGCAAAGGAAGAAGGAGAGTAGTCAGCAAAGGGAGAAGGAGAGAACTCAGCAGAGGGAAAAGGAGAGCACTCAGCAGAGGGAAAAGGAGAGAACTCAGCAGATGGAAAGGAGAGTACTCAGCAGAAGGAGAAGGAGAGTAATCAGCAGAGGGAGATGGAGAGAAATCAGCAGAGGGGGAAGGAGAGTACTAGGCAGAGGGGGAAGAAGAGTACTCAGCAGGGGTAGAAGGAGATTACTCAGCAATGGGAGAAGGTGAGTGCTTAGCAGGGGGAGAAGGAGAGCACTCAGCGGAGGGAGAAGGAGTGTAGTCAGCAGTGGGATTATGAGAGTACTCAGTAGAGGGAGAAGGAGAGCACTCAGGAGAGGGAGAAGGAGAGTACTCAGCAGGGGGCGCAGGAGAGCACTCAGCGGATGGAGATGCAGAGTACTCAGCAGAGGGAGAGGGTGAGTACACAGAAGCGGGAGAAGGAGAGTACTCATCAGCAGGAGAAGGAGAGTCCTAGGCAGAGGCAGAAGTATAATACTAGGCAGATGGAGAAGCAGAGTACTCAGTCGCGGGAGAAGGCGATTATTCAGCAGAGGGAGAAGGCAAGTACTCAGCAGAGGGAGAAGGAGAGTACTCAGCAGGGGGAGAAGGAAAGCACCCAGCTGAGGGAGAATGAGATGACACAGCAGAGGGAGCAGGAGAACACTTAGCTGCGGGAGAAGTTGAGTGCTCAGCAGCGGGAAATGGCGAGTACTTAGCAGAGGGAGAAGGAGAGTACTCAGCAGGGGGAGAAGGAGAGCACCCAGCTGAGGGAGAATGAGATGACACAGCAGAGGGAGCAGGAGAACACTTAGCTGCGGGAGAAGTTGAGTGCTCAGCAGAGGGAAAAGGCAAGTACTTAGCAGAGGTAGAGTACTCAGCAGAGCGAGAAGGAGAGTACTCAGCAGAGGGAGAAGGAGAGCACTCAGCAGAGGGAAAAAGTGAGTACTCAGCAGGGGGAGTAGGAGAGTACCAGGCAGAGGGAGGAGGAGAGAAAGCAGCAGAGGGATGAGGGGAGCATTCATCTAGGCAGAGAGAGAGGGTGAGTACTCAGCAGAAGGAGAAAGAGAGTACTCAGCAGAGGGAGAAGGAGAGCACTAGGCAGAGAGAGGAGGAGAGTACACAGCAGAGAGACAATGTGAGCACTAAGCTGAGGGAGAAGGTGAGTGCTCAGCAGAGGGAGGAGAGTACTAGGCACAGGGGTAGGAGAGTAATTGGCAGAGGTAAAAGGTGACTACTCAGCAGAGGGACAATGTGAGCACTAAGCAGAGGTAGAAGGTTAGTGCTCAGCAGAGGGAGTAGGAGAGTGCTTGGCAGAGGGGTAGGAGAGTAATCGGCAGAGGTAGAAGGTGAGTACTCAGCTTGAGGGAGAAGGCGAGTCCTAGGCATGGAGAAGGGGAGTATGAGCAGTGGGAGGAGGAGAGCACTCAGCAGAGGGAGAAGGAGAGCACCCAGCAGAGGGAGGAGGAGAGTGCTCAGCAGTGGGAGCATGAGAGTACTCAGCTGAGGGAGAAGGTGAGTACTCAGCTGAGGGAGAAGGTGTGTACTCAGCAGAGGAAGAAGGAGAGTACTCTGGAGGGGAAGAAGGAGAGCATTCAGCAAAGGGAGATGGAGATAACTCAGCAGAGGGAGAAGGAGAGTACACAGCAGAGGGAGAATGTGAGTACTCAGCAGAGGGAGAAGGAGACACTTAGCCGAGGGAGAACGAGAGTAATCAGCAGGGGGAGAAGGAGAGTGCAAGGCAGAGGGAAAAGGAGAGTACTAGGCAGAGGGAGTAGGTGGTTATTCAGCAGAAGGAGTTGGAGATCACTCAGCACAGGGAGAAGGAGAGAACTCAGCAGAGGGAGAAGGATAGTCCTAGGCAGAGTGAGAAGGAGGGGACTCAGTAGAGGGAGAAGGAGATTCCTAGACAGAGGTAACGAGAGCACTCAGCAGAGGGAACAGAGAGTTCTCAGCAGTGGGAAAACAAAGTTCTCAGCAGAGGGAAAAGGAGAGCACTCAGCAGAGGGAAAAGGAGAGAACTCAGCAGATGGAAAGGAGAGTACTCAGCAGAAGGAGAAGGAGAGTAATCAGCAGAGGGAGAAGGAGAGTAATCAGCAGAGGGGGAAGGAGAGTACTAGGCAGAGGGGGAAGAACAGTACTCAGCAGGGGTAGAAGGAGATTACTCAGCAATGGGAGAAGGTGAGTGCTTAGCAGGGGGAGAAGGAGACCACTCAGCGGAGGGAGAAAGAGTATAGTCAGCAGTGGGAATATGAGAGTACTCAGTAGAGGGAGAAGGAGAGCACTCGGCAGAGGGAAAAGGAGAGTCCTAGGCAGGGAGTAGGAGAGTACTCAGCAGAGGGAGGAGGAGTGTACTTAGCAGTGGGAGAAGGAGATTACTCAGCAATGGGAGAAGGTGAGTGCTTAGCAGGGGGAGAAGGAGAGCACTCAGCAGAGGGAGAAGGACAGTACTCAGCTGAGGCAGAAGGAGAACACTCAGCAGAGGGAGAAGGAATGTACTCAGCCGACAGAATATGAGAGTACTCAGCAGAGGGTGAAGGAGAGTCCTAGGCACGGAGAAGGTGAGTACTCAGTAGAGGGAGAAGGAGAGCACTCAGCAGAGGGAGAAGGAGAGCACTCAGGAGAGGGAGAAGGAGAGTACTCAGCAGGGGGAGAGGGAGAGCACTCAGTGGAGGAAGATGCAGAGTACTCAGCAGAGGGAGGGGGTGAGTACACAGAAGCGGGCAAAGGAGAGTACTCATCAGCAGGAGAAGGAGAGTCCTAGGCAGAGGGAGAAGTATAGTACTAGGCAGAGGGAGTAGGAGTGCACTCGGCAGAGGGAGAAGGACAGTACTCAGCTGAGGGAGAAGGAATGTAGTCAGCACAGGGAATATGAGAGTACTCACTAGAGGGAGATGGAGAGCACTCAGCAGAGGGAAAAGGAGAGTCCTAGGCAGGGAGTAGGAGAGTACTCAGCAGAGGGAGGAGGAGAGTTCTTAACAGGGGGAGAAGGATAGCACTCAGCAGTGGGAGAAGGAGAGTACTCAGCAGTGGGAGTAGGAGAGCACTCAGCAGAGGGAGAAGGAAAGTACTCAGCAGAGGGAGAAGGAGAGTACTCAGCAGAGGGAGAAGGAGAGTACTCAGCAGAGGGAGAAGGAGAGTACTCAGCAGAGGGAAAAGGAGAACACTCAGCAGAGGGAAAAGGTAAGTACTCAGCAGAGGGAAGAGGAGACTACTCAGCAGAGCGAGAAGGAGAATCCTAGGCAGGGAGAAGGAGAGTACTCAGTAGTGGGAGGAGGAGAGCACTCAGGAGAGGGAGAAGGAGAGTACCCAGCAGCAGGAGAAGGAGAGTACTCAGCAGTGGCAGAAGGAGAGCATTCAGCAGAGGGAGACGGAGAGTACTAGGCAGAGGGAGAAGGAGAGCACTCAGCAGAGGGAAAAGGAGAGAACACAGCAGATGGAAAGGAGAGTACTCAGCAGAAGGAGAAGGAGAGTAATCAGCAGAGGGAGAAGGAGAGTAATCAGCAGAGGGAGAAGGAGAGCACTCAGCAGAGGGAGAAGGTGAGTACTCAGCAGAAGGAGAAGGAGAGTACTCAGCAAGGGGAGAAGGAGAGCACTCAGCAGAGGGAAAAGGAGATGACTCAGCAGAGGGAGAAGGTGAGTACTCAGCAGAGGGAGAAAGAGAGTGCAAGGCAGAGGTCGGAGGAGAGTACCCAGCAGAGGGAGAAGGAGAGTCCTAGGCAAAGGAAGAAGGAGAGTAGTCAGCAAAGGGAGAAGGAGAGAACTCAGCAGAGGGAAAAGGAGAGCACTCAGCAGAGGGAAAAGGAGAGAACTCAGCAGATGGAAAGGAGAGTACTCAGCAGAAGGAGAAGGAGAGTAATCAGCAGAGGGAGAAGGAGAGTAATCAGCAGAGGGGGAAGGAGAGTACTAGGCAGAGGGGGAAGAAGAGTACTCAGCAGGGGTAGAAGGAGATTACTCAGCAATGGGAGAAGGTGAGTGCTTAGCAGGGGGAGAAGGAGAGCACTCAGCGGAGGGAGAAGGAGTGTAGTCAGCAGTGGGATTATGAGAGTACTCAGTAGAGGGAGAAGGAGAGCACTCAGGAGAGGGAGAAGGAGAGTACTCAGCAGGGGGCGCAGGAGGGCACTCAGCGGATGGAGATGCAGAGTACTCAGCAGAGGGAGAGGGTGAGTACACAGAAGCGGGAGAAGGAGAGTACTCATCAGCAGGAGAAGGGGAGTCCTAGGCAGAGGGAGAAGTATAATACTAGGCAGATGGAGAAGCAGAGTACTCAGTCGCGGGAGAAGGCGATTATTCAGCAGAGGGAGAAGGCAAGTACTCAGCAGAGGGAGAAGGAGAGTACTCAGCAGGGGGAGAAGGAAAGCACCCAGCTGAGGGAGAATGAGATGACACAGCAGAGGGAGCAGGAGAACACTTAGCTGCGGGAGAAGCTGAGTGCTCAGCAGAGGGAAAAGGCAAGTACTTAGCAGAGGTAGAGTACTCAGCAGAGCGAGAAGGAGAGTACTCAGCAGAGGGAGAAGGAGAGCACTCAGCAGAGGGAAAAAGTGAGTACTCAGCAGGGGAAAAGGAGAGCACTCAGCAGAGGGAGAAGAAGTGCCCTTGGCAGAGGGAGGAAGAGAGTACTCAGCAGAGGGAGGAGGAGAGCACAGCAGAGGGAGGAGGAGAGTATTCAGCAGAGGGAGGAGGAGAGTACTCAGCAGAGGGAGGAAGAGAGTACTCAGCCGAGGGAGAAGGTGAGTGCTCAGCAGAGGGAGAAGGAGAGTACTAGGCACAGGGGTAGGAGGGTAATCGGCGGAGGTAGAAGGTGACTACTCAGCAGAGGGAGGAGGAGAGTACTCAGCAGAGAGAGGAGGAGAGTACTCAGCAGAGGGAGAAGAAGTGCCCTTGGCAGAGGGAGGAAGAGAGTACTCAGCAGAGGGAGGAGGAGAGCACAGCAGAGGGAGGAGGAGAGTACTAGGCACAGGGGTAGGAGGGTAATCGGCGGAGGTAGAAGGTGACTACTCAGCAGAGGGAGAAGGAGAGCTCTCAGCAGGTGGCTACATCCAGAGAGAGCCTTTAAGGCTCCCTTTTTCCACCTTGGCTCCACCATATTGCAATTGAGGTTTATGTGGTTATTATATATTAGGACTATATCTTTTGGTTTATACCAGTGGTATCGTTTGGACTGTGTCTTTAAATTTAGTGTAAATGAAATGGGTCATGTGACACGTGCTGGAGTATGCCGGGGTGGTTTAGTTGTTAGAGATCAGAAGAACATTCAAATTGTTTTACTGAGAGAGAGAGAGGGATGGAGCAGTGCAACATATTTACAATTGGAGATAATAACAGCTCTTCCTACTTCTACAACAAGGAGGACCTGCATCTCCTCAAAAGTTCTGGAAAGGTGTTATCGATACCAAGTTGGAATCAGTTGTGGTGGAACCTATCCCTTTACTTCTAAGATGAAAGGCAGTTGTGATCAAACATAACTAATTAATATCCCCACCTGATACCAAAGTTAATGGCCTGAATTTTTAGCTTGTTGGGTGAGAGTGATCGGCGGGACTGGAAGAGGATGTGAAATCTGCTCCCACCTGCAATCGGCTCCCAACAGCAATTTTGCTCTGGCTGCCCAATTACCTGGTGGTCAGCATGAACCACGCGCTGAGACAGGCTCAGCCCTGTTGGCAGAGGTGGCATGAGGGCGGCACCAGGACCAGTAATGTGTGGGCGGGGGTGGGGGGCGGGGGGGTGTGTGGAATGTTTAAATGGAGCTCCCTGGAGGCTGGAAGTCTGTGTTCAAGAGCCTCAGGGAACTGCTTTGAAAATCGACTTTTTTTGACTCATTGCTTGAGTTACTGTGCAATCCCGGTCTGCTGTGTGTCATCCACACCCACAGCCCACGCCAGGTGGGGTGAAAATGCCGGAGCCATTCTGCTCCCCACTTTCCCGATGAGTGCCTGCAGATTTTGCTGGAGGCAGTCAGTGCCCAACAGGACATTGTGCTGCCACGAGACAGTAAGAGAAGGTCACCTCGTGACAAAGAAGGACTGGACGGAGGTGGCATGTCTGGTCAGTGGCAATGATAGGACCTGGATCCTGCGCAGGAGAAGGTTCAGTGACCTTCTGCCCTCTGCCAGGGTGAGGACTGAATCTTGGAGAGATGTCTTTGTGAGTGTTGACGCTCACAGGTGTAAAATGCAGAGCGTAAAGTGGCACCTAATCCTGTGCCTTGATAGACTATAGTTGGCATGTATGTCAGGGTACCTGAACCTGTAACTTTAGGGGTGGAGGCCAGGTTTGTCTGGCATGTAGAAGGGGGAACTAATGAAAGCACTTTTCCCCTTACAGGAGGAGGAGTCACAATGCGTAGGAATGAGGATGGGCAGGTAGTGGGTCCCAAACCTTCTCTTAACTCTGGCAGAGAAGCGAGGCCTGGAGGTGTCCTGCCAACGTGGACCAGCTCCACTGGTCGCGGAGAGGCAGGGGTTTCAGATGAGGGTAACAGTCTATTGGACAGGGAAGAGACTGGGGGAGGGTATGAGAGATATAGGGCAGTGATTGTAAGACTGACATGTGAAATCCATTAATGCCCATTGCTCGTCCATTCAGGAGTCTTTGATCAGCCAGTTGTCCATTCTGAGAAGCTACCATAAGGCACACGCTCTGAGTTCGTGATGATGCTCGAGACTGGCATTTTTCCTTCCTCCCTCAGGTGGGACATCATCATGGCCCTCGAAGGACCCCGAAGACTCTCCCTTGACATCAGAGGATGACCTGCAGCCAAATGGACCCATATCACATCCTCCCTCTGCACTGTGCACCAGAGCAGATAGAGGCACATTGGCACGCATGAGTGTTTTGGAGCAGATGGTAGTGCACGCTTGTGAAGGCACATCATGCTCACCTGAGGAGCTGGTGGAGGCAGAGAGCCCCAGATCGCCAGCAGTTGGAGGATTGCTGAAGACCAGGACAATAATGAGCCTCTGGAGTTGTCCATCAGATGGCAGATGCTGGATGCATGTGAAGATTTGGCAGCAATCCCTAAGGGTCTGCGTGCCATGGTCTCTGTCTTGGAGGAGTCCATGCGGAGGAGAGCACTGCGTTGAGCAGGAGCTCTGAACATACAACCTCCTCCACAGAGACAGCGGCAGCTCCAGGAACTCAACTGGGTTTCTGGCGTTGTGCTCGGACCTGCAAGCCCACACACTGGCATTCACCTCAGCAGGTCATTGCCAATGTGAGAGATGGATGAGACACCTAGTGACTCTGGTGAGCAGGGAGGCTCAAACCAACCTTACGCTGGAGGATAAGCTACAGCTCCATGCATTTGGGCTCCTCTTAGGGTGTTCCTGATGATGGCAGCAGCCCTCTGCCAGTGACTGTCATGCCTGAGGAGATCATGAAGACTGAGGAGTACCCAGTCATGGCACTGAACACTCCTGCCCAGTCATGGTGCTGGACTCTCCTGCCCAGTCATGGCACTGAACACTCCTGCCCAGTCATGACGCTGGACTCTCCTGCCCAGTCATGGTGCTGGACTCTCCTGTCCAGTCATGGTGCTGAACACTCCTGCCCAGTCATGGTGCTGGACTCTCCTGTCCAGTCATGGTGCTGGACTCTCCTGTCCAGTCATGGTGCTGGACTCTCCTGTCCAGTCATGGTGCTGGACTCTCCTGCCCAGCCATGGTGCTGGACTCTCCTGCCCAGCCATGGTGCTGAACACTCCTGCCCAGTCATGGTGCTGGACTCTCCTGTCCAGTCATGGTGCTGAACACTCCTGCCCAGCCATGGTGCTGGACTCTCCTGTCCAGTCATGGTGCTGGACTCTCCTGTCCAGTCATGGTGCTGAACACTCCTGCCCAGTCATGGTGCTGGACTCTCCTGCCCAGTCATGGTGCTGGACTCTCCTGCCCAGTCAGGGCCCACACAGGCCCTGGCAACCAGAGGACAGCTGCCAATGTCATCAAGGCCAATGGGGCATCAGAATCAGCAGCCTTTCTCCAATCCAGCTGCCAGCTAGAGAGAGGCACCAAGACATAGCAGTCACAAACGGAAATTTAAGTCACTATGATCACATAAGGGGTCTCACAGGTGATTAATTTTTCCTTACCATGTGTATAATGGTGCCATCAATATTGAAATATTAGATAATATGCAATGGTCCTGGTGTGCTTCATGCAATTGTTAGGGAAGAGGCCTGGGATTCGTGTTTCACATATAAAAGGCTGAAAAGTTTATTTCAGAGGTTGGAACTTGAGTGAAAGGTGACAGGAGCGCCTCACCAGCACCGATCAGCGAGGTGACATTTCCCTCACCATCGTCATGATTCTTAGCTTTGGATTCCTAATTGAAAGTCCTCTGAATCGGGGCCTGCCTGGTCTCCCTACCCCCCCCATACACATCCTCACACCAGAATCTTGCTGCTCACCCTGGGACTCTTCAGGCTCCTCCTTAGACTCAGCACTGGAATCGTCATCCGTGGCCTCTGGAACAGCATCGCTGACTTCATCCTCCAGTGGGTTCCCCCCTTGAGAGTGCCAGACTGTGTAGGGCGCAGCAGACTACTACAATCAGGGAGACACGTTCCAGACAATGTTTCAGTAACCCCCTGGGCTGTGCAGGCAGGGAAACCTCATCTTGAGTAGGCCTATAGTCCTCTCAATTATTGCCCTTGTGGAGGCATGACTGCAGTTGTAGCTCTCCTTGGCTGCAGTCCTTGGATATCTTAGCAGCGTGATCAGCCACCTTTTCAGTGATAGCCTTTGTCCCCCAGGAGCCAGCCATCCAAACGCACTGGAGCAATTAACCTGGGAGTGACACAGAATGTAGGCATCATTGCAGGTTCCTGGGCGCCTGGCACAAACCTGCATAATTTGACCCTTGTAGTCACACACAATCTGGATGTTGAGAGAATGGTAGCCCTTTCTTTTTGACAAAGGCACCCGGCTCTCCACCACTGGCACCTTTATGGGCACAGGGTGCAGTAAATGGCTCCCTGAATTCTCGGAAATCCTGCAATTGCAGCGAATCCCCGAGCTCGCTCTGTCTGGCTGGCCTCGTCCATTCTGAAGTGAATGAAGGTGCTGACCCTTCAGAGCAGAGCAGCAGTGGCCAGCTTGATGCAGCTTTGGGCAGTGGGTTGAGAGACTCCACAAGATCGCCCACTGAGCCCTGGAACGATCCTGAGGCATAAACGTTCAGGGCCACTGTCACCTTCAGAGCCACTGGTGTAGGGTGGCCAACCACACAGTTGGAGGTGATTTCAGAGCCAATCATCTCGCAGATAGAGGTGACAGTGTTCCTGGAGAGGTGGAGCCTTCTTTGGCACTGAACCTCTGACATGTCCAGGTAGCATGATCACTGCCTGTACCCTTTACCTGCTGGGTAATGGCACCTTCTCCAGGTCCTTCTGCCTTGCACTTCCTGATGGCCCTGCACCCCTTCTGGCTGCACCTGTCAGTCCATGGGGCTGACTCTGGGGCGGTGCCTGAGGGCTATTGGCCTCCTCTCCCTTCTGGCCCTCTCCTCCCTTTCTGAGGAGGTCCCTCCAGCAGATACACAATCCCCATGTTTGTCCAGCTTTGTGCACAGGTTCCTGCACTGAAGGGCTGTCTGCAAAAAGTTTCTGGAAATGTTTACAAATCAGAGACTCCCCCAAAACACCAAAACAATGCCAGAAACAATCTCCACACCAACTCCAAACTCACAACAAAGCTGCTAACTCCTCATCTCACCAACATCCTATGGGTCTTTTATTCCATCCCGAATGTAGAAGGAATGGAAAGTGTGAAGGCCACTTGGTTAATTGGCCCATCGTTGAGCATAAAAGCACACGGGCCACTCAAAATCACTGACAATTGGTATTTAGGCCCTTTAACTGTTGGTGGGCGTGGTTCTGACTTCTACACGCGCCCGCTGACTGAAACATCGTGGCGCGCTGTGATGACATCGGGATGTGACTGCGCCCCTTTTCACCACCATTGGTGTTGACTGTGCGCCTGCTCAGCCCACGCAAAAGTCTGGCCGGTGTGTTTCCTGTTGCCGTGGGGGATGGAAGAAGCAAGTTTGAAACCAGGCTTCCCTTCAAACCCAGGCACATGCAGACAGGAGCTGCAGTTTGGTCTTGTGGGATCTGCAGCCAACTGAGAAGCAAGGAGCAAAGGATATAGTCAGCCAGGCCTGCGCCTTAAGCAGAGGGAATGTTGACCCTATCCTTCACTGTGCAGAATGAAGGTGGGAACTTGCAGTCAATTTGAAGACTGAGTTTGAGAGGAGTTAAAACAAAGCTGGAGGGTTTGCCTAACTGGAGTTAGAGGGAGAATCCCCGGAGGAACTCTCACTGTGGAAGATAGTATTGGAAAAGAAAAAGAAAGGAAGTAAACCCTTGGGGAACTACAAATCACTTTGGATTGGTGCCAGGAAAATTGGATGTCTACTTAAGAGACCGAGTAACGTAACAAAACTGGGGCTTTCAGTTGTCATTAAAAGCAAAAAGGGGCGAATGCCAATCGATAATTTAAAGTATAGGCTGCCTATAAAATGAAAAGTGTTTAGTTAATAGTGTTATTTTGTGCATTTGTCTCAGTAAAAGTTTTAAAACGTGAAATCTCGTGTGGCCTTCTTTCAGCTTAATAACTGGAAGTTTAAAGTTTTCTTTAAAAGTTATCAGTCTCTGCAGAGTGTAACAACTGAGAAACGATGTATGAGCCATGATTTCAGCTCATGATTGATTTCCAATGACTATTGCAGCCATAACAAAACCTGCATTTCAAAAGGTGCAGGATGCCTTTATGTAGCACATGGTATCCCCGTGGGTAGGGTTGTAGGAAATCACAAAGCAAAGTCATTGAAACAACAGCTGCCTCAGAATAGGGGAAGGGAACTGCTAGTTATTGATGCTTCTATATCTAAATAAGATAAGAAATAAACTGATTGATGAATTTCCACAGAAATGCTGTGTTCTTTTTGGTTACAAATAGATCTGAGTAATCTGCTTCCTTATCGCCATGGAGCACAGTCCCAGGGATTACATAGAAATAGAAGGGAAGGTACACTCAGGATATGCGCTGTTATTGAAATGATTGCTTATATCGGATCCCCAGCTCAAGCAGCCAATGGACAGTGTGGGCGGCACTGGCTGGACACAGCACAGATATCGGTATCAACAGGTAAGGGCTTAATCACAGGTATATAGCACATTTAACACGATGAAACATTCTGAGGGGCTTAACAAGAGTGATAGCAATAAAATCATTTTTGACAGAGCTACAGAAGAAGCTTTCAGGACAGAAACCAATCATTTGATTAAAGAGATATTTTTAAGGAGCATCTTAAAAGAGGAAAGATAGAGACGCAGAAAGCTTTTGGGATGGAATTCCAGAGTTTAGGACCAAGACAGCTGAAAGTACAGTCACCAAACTTGGATACACAAGAAGCCAGAATTGGAGGAGCAGAAAGATTTCAAAGGCTTGTAGGGCTGGAGGAGGTTACAGAGATAGGGAGGGATGAGGTTTTGGAGGGATTTGAAGAAAAGCTGAGATTTTAAAATTGAATTGTTGTCGGATCGAGAGCCAGTGAAGGTCAGGCAGCTCAAGGGTGATAGGTGAATGAGATTTGGTGCGAGTTAAGCCGCAGAATTTTGGATGAGCAGGTTAATGAGTAGGATGAAATATGTGAGGCCGGCCAGGAGAGCATTGGAATAGTCAAGTTTAGAGGTAACAAAGACATGGATGAGCAACATATGAGCTGAGGCAGGGTGGGTGTCACGCAGTGTTATGGAGATGTAAGTAGGCAGTTTTGGTGTGGCTATGTGGTCGCAAATTCATTTCAGAGTTGAACACAAAAACAAAATTGTCAACAGTCATTCTTAGTTTAACACAGATGCCGTGCCCAAAACAGTGGATTGGGAATAGAGTTTCTGGCAGAAATCAAAGACAGTGACTTCAGTCTTCCTGACACTTAGTTGGAGAAACTATTGCTCATCCACATTGGATATTGGACAAGCAGTCTGACAAATCAGAGACAGGTGTGGTGGTGTGATGGAGCTGAGTGTCGTTGGCATATATGTGGAACCTGATGTGTGATGATAGTGCTGAGGGGTAGCATATAGATGAGAAATAGAAGTGTATCAAAGATGGATCCTCAGAAGACTCCAGAGGTGAGAGTGGGAGGAGGAGCCATTTCAACTGATTCTCAGGCCAGGATTAGATAGATATGAATAAAACCACACTAGGGAAGTTCCACCCAGCAGCATGTTGGAGGAGAATGGTGTGATCAACTATCAAAGGCTACAGATGGGTCAAGAACAACAACAACTTATATTTATATGGCACCTTTAATGTAATAAAATGTCCTGAGGCGCTACAGAGGAGCATTACAAAACAAAATATCACACCTAGTCACATAAAAATATATTAAGATAGAAGACCAAAAAGCTTGGTCAGAGAATTAGGTTTTAAGGAATGTCTTAAAGGAGGAAAGTGAGGTAGAGAGGCGGAGGGGTTTAGCGAGCGATTTCCAAAGCTTTGGGCACAGGTAGCTGAAGGCACGGCTGCCAATGATGGAGTGAATAAAATTGGGCAGGCCCAAGAGACCAGGCTTAGAGGAGCGCAGACATCTCAGAAGATTGTGGGGCAGGAGGGAGTTCCAGAGATAGGGAGGGGCGAGGCCATGAAAACATGGATGAAAGTTTTAAAATTGAGGTGTTGCTTAATGGGGAACCAATGTAGGTTAGTGAACACAGGGCTAATGGATAAATGGAACTTGATTCGAGTTAGGAAGCAGGCACCAGAGTTTTGGCAAGTTTACACAGAGCAGAAAATGGGAGGAAGGCAAGGAGTGTGTTAGAAAAGTCAAGTCTAGAGGTCTAAGAAATCAAGACTGGAACAGAAGTCAGATAGGCTCGCAGAATGGGCAGACAAGATGGAATTTAATACAGAGAAGTGTGAGGTGCATTTTGGCAGAAGCAATAGCAAGGCACTATAGACTAATAGCGCAATTCTGAAGAGTGTGCAGGGACAGAGAGAACTTGGCGTCCATGTGCACTGATCATTGAAGGTAGCAGGACATATTGAGAAGTAAGTAGCAAAGCATATGGGATCTTGGGATTCATAAATATAGGTATTGAGTACAAAAAGAGGGAAGTTATGCTGGACCTTTATAAAGCTCCCATTAGACCACAACTAGAATATTGTGCGTCAGGAAGATATAATAATTTTCATGTCATTGTAATTTATTGTAGAGTAATAGTGGGGTCTGTGTCCATGGGTCTATGAATGTGTGGGACTTAATTGAGTTAAAGGCAGTTGGACTGAAGGCTTTGATGTAAGATGATAAGCTAGGTTTGAAACGTTAATTAGGTAAACATGACCAGAGTTTTAGAATGTGAGGTGTAAAGGGAACATTTGCATTTTTAAATAAACCAGAGTAGCCTGAATTCAAAAGAGGGGGTGAAATGTTACACCTAGGCAGAAGTTAAGAAACTGTGTGTTTATTTTTCCCAAAGAAATCTAAACTGGTAAAACTGATACTATGATAAGATTTTTATTATTAGAGAGGTAAAGTCCAAAGACATAGTGAAACAATGGGAACTTGCATTCAAAGTGAAATATATGTATAAAGGAGAGAAGGCTGTGTGCAAGGGAAGGTATTTTAAGATCTAACACAAGTCTGAAAAGCCTCCAGCATCTAAGTCTCAAGCTGCCATCTACAAGGAGCCAAAGCTGAGAAAAACTCACTTTGAATTTGACTGTCCAGGGTGCATGCTTTACCTGGGTCTGTTAAAATCTATTTTGTTTTTACTGTTGCCTTAATGGAGGTGTAACTGGGAGTTAGATTAATTAGGGGATTTTGAAGTAAATCTATGTATGTCCTTAAAATAATTTCTTCTATTAATAAAGGTTAGTAGCCTTCGTTTTACTGAATTCAAAGCCTGCATCTCGAAATAAGTACAAATTGCAAATAGTTGTGGCAGTTGCTTCAAGTTTCCCTCTGGGATTTGGGCAGCTTGGCATTTACCATCCACCTGCCATAACATGTGTCCAGCCATGATCTTATTGAATGGCGGAGCAAGCTCCAGGGGCTGAATGATCTACAACTGTTTCTGTTTCTTATGTAGTTCTGGTCACCACACTTAAGGAAGGATGTGAGGGTCCTTGAGAAGGTGCAGAGGAGATTTACCAGAATGGTTCCGGGGATAAGGGATTTTAGCTACAAGGTTAGGTTGGAAAAGCTGGGGTTGTTTTCCATGGAGCAAAGGAGATGAGGGGAGATTTGATAGAGGTACAAGATTATGACAGGTTTAGATAAGGTAGACAAAGAAATGCTGTTCCCATAAGCTGATAGTACAAGAACTAGGGAATGCAGATTTAAGGTTTTGGGCATGAGATGCAGGGGGTATGTGATGAAGAACTTTTTAATGCAGTGAGCAGGGCTGACCTGTGACTTGCTACCTACAAATGTGGCGGGAGCTGAAATGATCAGTAGTTTCAAAAGGTTATTGACCTGAAACTTTAATTCTGTTTCTCTCTCAACAGATGCTGCCTGAGCTGCTGAGTATTTACAGCATTTTCTGCTTTGATTTCAAAAGGAAATGGAATGGGCACTCGAAGGAAATAAGCTCTTAGAGCCACGAGGATAGAACGCGGGAATGGGATTGACTGGATTGTTGTCGAGAGCCTGGCTGGACTAAATGGGTCGAGTGGCTTCCTTCTCTGCTGCAATTGCCGGGATTTTCTGTGCCCACTGGTGTCGGGCTTGTTAGGTGATGTCAGGGGTCAAAATGGCAAGAAGGCCAAAAAATGGTTTCACAAAGTATTCCCCAGCACCGGACATCGGGAACCTCATTGTAATACATCAGCATATCATTATTTGGCTAGCCCACCGGAATCATTGCCCCCTCCCCCCAGCTGGATCGTCTGCCCACATTGGTGGGAAAACACGCCGATGTGTTTCACAACAGCAGATATAAGGCGTGCACCTGGCGAGCTCCATTTCATTCGGGACTTTGAGGTTTGTTTGCCAACCTTTCTTCTGGCAGCAGTCGCTGTCATCAGCTCCAGGCTTCACAGACAGAACCACATCATTTTCAGGGGGGGTCATGGGCAGGTCTCTACCTACCAGACCAGCCTTAGGGCAAGGGTGGCTTTTCAATGGCTGCAGGGCTAGGGTTTTGCTTGGGGAAGAGGGACAAGTGGCCTCAGACAAGGGAAGAGGCTGCAGGACAAGAGCTGTATTGGGGAAGGAGGGTATCCCAGGGCATGTGGGGGGGTGGGGGGGGAACATGTTGATCTGTGCAAACAGCCTCAAGATAGTGAGGGCTGAGAAGGTAGTCTCCAGAGGAGATGGAGATGTGAGGGTATGTGTGTGAGAATGGGTGGTGATGTCCCTTGAGCTGGCAATGAGTGAGTTGTGTGATGGGCTTGAGTGTGTGGGTTTAGCGTGGTGAGATGGTTGCCATACCCTGGCTGCACAGATGAGATCATTCATCCTCTATCTGCATTGGATGCCAGCCTCTTCTGTGCAGCATTGGCACTGATCACCACTGCCATCACCTACCAAGCCGGAGTGGGTAATGTTACTGTCCCTCCTGTGGCCAGAGCAGGGGGGGGGGCGGATAGAGGACATCACAGCGGCCTCCATAGCGTCCAAAAGACGCTTGAGGGCTGCAGTATTTTTGCCTTTCGAGGCCATGTCTTCTTTGCTGCTGTCCTGGGCTGGAAGCACTGAGTGCGGCTGTAATTTAAATGTGGTGCCTGGTGTGAGGAAGCAGTGAGGTGATGGCCTGGTAGTCGAATCAGAGCCCGTCCACCATAGAAACGGTGTGTTTCCTGGGAATGCATAATTAAAGCGGCGGGTTTGGGACGATGTGGCGTGAAAAGCTGCCATTGCGGCTGGTGGGAGTTTTACCCGCCTGCCACAGCACTTAATGCAAATCTGGGACGATTTGCCCAATGTCTCTAGGTAATAAAGGCATGGATATGTGCAGCAGGTGAGTCAAGGAGGGGCAGAGCCAGGTAAAGTAACAGAGATGAAATGGGCCATCTTAGTGATGACGTGAATGGTTGGAAGCTCATCTTGGGGTCAAATATGACATCAGGGTTGTGAACTGTCTAGTTCAGCCATAAGCAGTTGCCAGGGAGAGGGATAGAGTTGGTGGCGAGGACAGCAGGTAATGACTTCTGTTTTCTCAACATTTAATTGAAGAACATTTCTGCTCTTCAGCACTGGATGTCAGAAACCAGTCTGATTATTTAGGGACATTAAGGAGTCGAGAGAGGCGGTGGTGAGGTAGAACTGGGTGTGGGAGCAAAGGAGCAGGAGGTGGGTTTCATGAAGGAGATGAGGCCTGAGAGAGCGTTGCAGCAGATGGAATCGAACCTAGAGAACAACATGAGTTTAGGGGGCATCTGGGAAGCTTGTCCCAATGGACTAGGGGAAGGGAGGGAAATGGAAGCAGATGAATTGATGGACTGGATCTACGTGGCCAAAAAGTCCATGAGCTCCTGGCCCTATTGTCACAGGTGAGGGTACAGGAGGCAGCAGAGGGTGGTTTAAGAAGATGCTTGTGGTGGTGAAGAGAAGCAACCAGGCTCAATATGTGCTGTAGCCTATCCTAGGCTATCCTAGCGTCATGCTGATAATTACATTTCACTGCATCACCAGTTTTGTTGGTGACTTTTCTGGATTGTAGCTGACTGTGACTGAGCAGAACAAGACACTTCATTGTCTTTGCCTTAGGGTGTGGAAAAGAATTGCTCATCACCAGCAATGAACACAAACATGAATAATTTGAAAATCAACGTCATAATTTATTTTGAACAAAGATTATGGAAGCATTTTGTGAGACAGTTCTCCTCAATCTCTGTCCAAGGCACTTCGTTCTACACAATCTCCATGGGTCTTTAAGATGCAAAGGTCCAGGATGCAAAAGTCTCTAATACTACGGTCAACAGCGCTCCTCAGTTAGCTGATGGGAAGCAAACACCAGGGAACACCACCACTTACAGATTTCCTTCCAAGACTCACATAACATCCTAACTTGGAACTATATCACCGTTACTTCACTGATGCTGGGTGGAAAAACCTGAAACTCCCTTCCTAACAGCCTAGATTATACCGGATGGACAACAGCAGTTAAAGGAGGCAGCTCACCATCACCTCCTGAAGGGCAATTAGGGGCAGGCAGCAAATTCCAGCAATGGTTGCATCCCATCAACAGATTAAAAGAGTTCTTGTGTTGGCACGCGAGTAGGGGGAGGTAGATGGAAATGCCACATCTACTAGGCACCGGTAATGCGCTCACCTCACTAAGTCAACCCTTCAGAGGCTAGTAGTGGCAAAACTTCCTTTCCCATTGTCCAACTTTCTTGAGGGTAAAAAATGCCACAAATTTAGGCACATGAGGTGTTCTCACTAAAACATCAAGAATTTCTCACCCACACTGTTTCAAGCTTTCTGTACCAAAGGCCCACAAAACACTGGTACATTCTGCAAGATCCAGAACAATGTTCTCTGCTGGGCAATGGGACCACGCACATACTGCATGGGCCATGGGTTCAGAATCCCACCATGGCAGTTTGAGAATTTGAAATCAGTTTCAGTAAAAAAGCTGGAACTAAAAAAGCTGGTGTCAGTGAAAGGCCATGAAGGTGTCAAATTGTTATAAAAAACCCAACTGACAAATATCCTCTTGGGAAGGAAACCTTGTCTGACCTGTTTGTAACTCCACTCCCACACCAATGTGGTTGATTTAATCGTTCTCTGAAAAGGCCTAGCAAGTCACTCGGTTACATCAAAACAGGGCAACTATGAATGGCCATTAGAAAGCAGCTGTGCCAGCACCACCCAGAGCCCGAGAATAAATAAATGAAACCCAGCCAATAAATGAAACCCAGCCTTTAGAGCTGGGTTTTCAGAAATTTGTAAATGTTCACCAGATTTCAAAGTTCTATATTTTTAAGCAAAAATTCAGATTTCCATCTAATTCATGAGTTCCATCACTCATCTTGCAACCAACTTCCATCAGCAACAAGCTTGAGAACTCAAGTTGATGACCCTCCTGCACCCAGCTCATTGCCCCTCTTCACCCCAACTGTCTCTCTGCCTCCGCCCCTACCCCCACCCCCTCCTTCACCTCACCCTGTCCTTGCTTCTGCCCACCTCCAAAGGTTTTGTTGGTGACTTTTCTGGATTGTAGCTGACTGTGACTAAGCAGAACAAGACACTTCATTGCCTTTGCCTTAGGGTGTGGAAAAGAATTGCTGCTCATCAACTTTCTAGGAATAGCTGCTTGTTGATAGAATGAAGAATCAAGGGTCATGGAACATCCTTTCTGGTTTCTGAATTCATGATGATTTGTCTAAAAGTAGTTCCTGAAGCCCAGGTGTGTTGGGCATGGGCATTAGTCACCAGTTGCTCTGGTACATTCAAGTCTGCTGCTTATTTATTTGAGTTTGGAGTCATCAGCAGCATCATCAAACCCACTGCCAGACCACTCGCTATGAGAGCACCAACAGCACACAGTACTGATCCCTGTAAACAGAAAAAGACAGACAAACTTACACACAGGGATTCCCATCTCAGTCCCAAACACTCCCAGGACAGGTACAGCACGGGGTTAGATACACAGTAAAGCACCCTCTGCACTGTCCTCATCAAACACACCCAGGACAGGTACAGCACAGGGTTAGATACAGAGTAAAGCTCCCTCTACACTGTCCCAATCAAATACTCCCAGGACAGGTACAGCACGGGGTTAGATACACAGTAAAGCTCCCTCTACACTGTCCCCATCAAACACTCCCAGGACAGGTACAGCACGGGGTTAGATACACAGTAAAGCTCCCTCTACACTGTCCCCATCAAACACTCCCAGGGCAGGTAGAGCACGGGGTTAGATACAGAGTAAAGCTCCCTCTACATCGTCCTCATCAAATACTTCCAGGACAGGTAGAGCACGGGGTTAGATACAGAGTAAAGCTCCCTCTGCACTGTCCCCATCAAACACTCCCAGGACAGGTACAGCACGGGGTTAGATACAGAGTAAAAGCTTCCTGCATATTGTGCGATCAATATTCCTTGGTCAGCCTGAAATTCCTATCCTTCTCAATCCAGTGTGATATTTTTGCAAATTCTGAAGTGAACTGGCTGTCCAATGTTATCTGTGTTGTTCGGAATAAATATTCTTTCTGTTTCTTCAAGGTTGTATTGAGAATTTATACAGACAATTGAAAGTGTGCCCTTGCAAAATGTATTCTGGCCACCTGTGGGAGCTTCTTTGCACATGCATTAAGTGAAAGTGAGATCTGATGGCTTTGTGTGTAAGTAGTGCACAAAGCTGCAAGTTGAAGTGCTGGTCTGCGCAGAATTCAAGATGCAAGTTCTAAAATTCGACTGAACTTCCTGGGACAGGGGCAGAAAAAAAAAATCAGTCAAAGCTAAAGCTCCTAATCTCTGGTCAACATCTACAATAAAAGTAAAAGCCAGATCCTGTTCAGCTCACAGTGCAAAATCCTGCTGATGCTGTGAAGGAGAAATTCAACTTACACCGGTCAATTTTGCCTCTGAAAGTCAGGCAGACAGGGTAGTTGAAAGCTGGGAGTAAGAACAGTTTTCTGGCCCCCCCATTCACTCCCAAAATCCATCCGTAAATAAGAATTTAAGAAACAGCAGTAGGGGTAGGCCACAACAGACATTCAGTAGCTATTCAATAAGATCATGGCTGATCTCATTGTGGTCTTAACTCAGCTTTCCTGTCTGTTCCCCATAACCCTTCACTCCCTTGTTGATCAAAAATCCGTCTAACTCAGCCTTGAATATATTCAATGACCCAACCTCCACTGCTCTCTGGGGAAGAGAATTTCTATGGCTAACTACCCTCTGAAAGAAGAAATTCCTTCTCATCTCCATCTTAAATGGGCCTGACACAGAGAAAAAGATTATCCTGCTCCTGTTCTTATTTAAAAGGTGGGCTTTGGGAGCGAATAGGTAGTTGGGGCAAGGCCCTGTACAGCTGCAGTAAACCTTCTGTAATTTTATATTCCATTCCTCTTGCAATGAATGACAACATTCCATTTGCCTTCCTAATACACTAGAGTGATTGTAGAACCCAGGGCTGCCTCTCCCCCACTCCACGATTTCAGCACCTGCCTGTAGCAATTGGGGATCTGGGGCAGGACAACTCCTTTAGAACGTCCAGTTAAATGCATGGTTCAAATCAGGTCTGAATTTCCCTCGGGCCTTAACCCAGCACAAACCGGCACATTCAGCAATTGCTCTGAGTTGCTACACATTTCGGGAGCAGGTTGAAGGTCTCCCCATTCTAGATTCGCACGTGAAGAATGGCTACTTGATTCAGGGACTGGAGGGAGATGAGTGCCCATAGAACTGTACCCCAGCAAGAGTCAGCGTATATGGATCTGTTTCCCAACAAGAGTCAGTGTATATGGATCTGTACCCCAACAAGAGTCAGTGTATATGGGTCCGTACTCCAACAACAGTCATAGTATATGGAATTGTACTCCAACAAGAAACAGTGTAAATGGATCTGTATCCCAAGAGTCAGTGTACATGGATCTGTACCCCAACAAGAGTCAGTGTATATGGATCTGTACCCCAACAAGAGTCAGTGTGTATGGATCTGTACGCCAACAAGAATCAGTGTATATGGATCTGTATCCCAACAAGAGTCAGTGTATATGGATCTTTGCCCCAACAAGAGTCAGTGTATATGGATTTATATCCCAGAAAGAGTCAATGTATATGAATCTGTACCCCAACAAGAGTCAATGTATATGGATCTGTTTCCCAACAAGAGTCAGTGCATATGGAATTGTACCCCAACAAGAATCAGTGTATATGGATCTGTATCCCAACAAGAGTCAGTGTATATGGATCTGTGCCCCAACAAGAGTCAGTGTATATGGATCTGTGCCCCAACAAGAGTCAGCATGCATGGATCTGTATTCCAAAAGAGTCAGCGTATATGGATCTGTATCCCAATAAGTGTCAGTGTGTAAGGATCTGTACCCAAACAAGAGTCAATGCATATGGAATTGTACCCCAACAAGAATCAGTGTATATGGATCTGTACCACAACAAGAGTCAGCGTATATGAATCTATATCCCAATAAGAGTCAGTGTATAAGGATCTGTACCCAAACAAGAGTCAATGTGTATGGATCTGTATCCCAACAAGAGCCAGTGTATATAGATCTGTATCCCAACAAGAGTCAATGTATATGGATCTGTATCCCAATAAGAGTCAGTGTATACGGATCTGTGCCCTAGCAAGAAGTGGCATCTTCAGGAGCGCAGGAGGTTAGGTGTACCTGTAACACAGGGAGATACTTCTGTATACATGTATACATGAATGTGGCACATGCATATACATCTTTGGATCACGGTTCAATTTAAATCAATATCTGAACAACAGCCAATGCCCAGACACAGTTACTCACCCAGCCACCCATCTGGGAGATTCGAGGGAGCACCATCTCCAGGATAAACACTTCAACCCATTTCTTAAAAATAGCAAAGGTTTCCGATTCCAAGATCTTAAGAACAGAAATAGAGCAATTAATTACTGCTATGCATGACTGCTCCTTGTTTGAATCTCTCAGATCAGGTAACTGCCCTGTCACAGCACTGAAACAGCCATAACCAAAGTTACAAATGACATACCACTTGACACTCTTCTTTCTGTCTAGCTTTGCAGTCAAAGTGGTGAGTGGTGCAGGGTGGGGGGGTGGGAGGCATGGCATAGTGGTAATGCCACTGGACTAGTAATCCAGAGGCCCAGGCTAATACTCTGGGGACATGGGTTCGAATCCCAACAGACCAGCTGGTGGAATTTAATTACAATTAATATAATCTGGAATTAAAAAGTGACCACAAAACCATTGTTATAAAAACCCACCTGGTCCACTAATGTCCCTTAGGGAAGGAAATCTGCCATCCTTACCTGGTCTGGCCTCCATGTGACTCCAGACCCACAGCCATGTGGTACACTTTTAACTGCCCTCTGAAATGGCCCAGCAAACCACTCAGTTGTATTAAAACTGCTACAAAGTCTAAAAGGAATAAAACCGAACGGACCACCCGACATCGACCCAGGTACCGGAAACGACAGCGGCAATCTCAGCCCTGTTGGCCCTGCAAAATCCTCCTTACTAACACCTGGGGGCTGGTGCCAAAATTGGGAGAGCTGTCTCACAGACTAGTCAAGCAACAGCCTGACATAGTCATCCTCACGAAATCATACCTTACAGATAATGTCCCAGACTCCACCATCACCATCCCTGGGTATGTCCTGTCCCACCGGCAGGACAGGCCCAGCAGAGGTGGTGGCACAGTGATATACAGTCAGGAGGGAGTTGCCCTGGGAGTCCTCAACATCGACTCCAGACCCCATGAAGTCTCAATGCATCAGGTCGAACAAGGGCAAGTAAACCTCCTGCTGATTATCATGTACCACCCTCCGTCAGCTGATGAATCAGTGCTCCTCCATGTTGAACACCACTTGGAACAAGCACTGAGGGTGGCAAGGCCGCAGAATGTACTCTGGGTGGGGACTTCAATGTCCATCACCAAGAGTGGCTCGGTAGCACTACTACAGACCGAGCTGGCCTAGTCCTAAACGTCATAGCTGCTAGACTGGGTATGCGGCAGGTGACAAGGGAACCAATAAGAGGGAAAAACATACTTGACTTTGTCTTCACTATTCCATCTATCGCAGATGCATCTGACAGTACTGGTAGGAGTGTCCACCGCACAGTCCTTGTGTAGACGAAGTCCTGTCTTTACATTGAGGATACCCTCCATCGTGTTGTGTGGCACTACCAGCGTACTAAATGGGATAGATTTCAAACAGATCTAGCAACTTAAGATTGGGCACCCATGAGGCACTGTGGGCCATCAGCAGCAGAATTGCACTTAACCACAATCTGTAGCTCCATGGCCTGGCATATTCTGCACTCTACCATTACCACCAAGCCAGGGGATCAACTGCAGGATATGCCAGGAGCAGCACTAAGCATAGCTAAAATGAGGTGTCAACCTGGTGAAGCTATAACACAAGACTACTTGCATGACAAACAGTGGAAGCAGTAAGTGAGCTAAGCGATCCCACAATCAACGATCAGATCTAAGCTCTGCAGCCCTGCTACATCCAGTCGTGAATGATGGTGGACAACTAAACAACTAAATGGAGGAGGAGGCTCCACAAATAACCCCATCCTCAATGATGGGGGAGCCCAGCACATCAGTGCAAAAGATAAGGCTGAAGCATTTGCTACAATCTTCAGCCAGAAGTGCCAAGTGGATGATCCATCTTGGCCTCCTCCAGAGGTCCCCAGCATCACAGATGCCAGTCTTTAGCCAATTCAATTCACTCCACGTGATATCAAGAAACAGCTGAAGGCACTGGATACTGCAAAGGCTATGGGCCCTGACAATATTCCGGCAATAGTACTGAAGGTTTGTGCTCCAAAACTATTTGCGCCCAAGCCAAGCTGTTCTAGTACAGCTACGATATTGGCATCTAACTGGCAATGTAGAAAATTGCCCGACAAATCCAACCCGGCCAATTACTGCCTCATCAGTCTACTCTTGATCATCAGTAAAGTGGTGGAAGGGGTCTTTGACAGTGCTACCAAGCGACACTTACTCAGCAATAACCTGCTCACTGATGCTCAGGTTGGGTTCTACCAGGGCCACTCAGCTCCTGATCTCATTCCAGCCTTGGTCCAAACATGGGCAAGCGAGCTGAACACAAGAGGTTAAGTGAGAATGACAGTCTGAGTGTGGCATCAGGGAGTCCTAGCAATCAGAGAAAATCCTCTCCACTGGTTGGATTCATACCTAGCACAGAGGAAGATGGTTACGGTTGTTGAAGGTCAATCATCTCAGTTCCAGGACATCACTGCAGGAGTTCTTCAGGGTAGTGTCCTCAGCCCAACCATCTTCAGCTGCTTCATTAATGACCTTCCTTCCATCATAAGGTCAGAAGTGGGGATTTTCACTGATGATTGCACAATGTTCAGCACCAATCGCGACTCCTCAGGTACTCACAGAATTGTTACGGTGTAGAAGGAGGCCATTCGGCCCATCGTGCCTGCACCGGCTCTCTGAGCATTTTAACTTAGTGCCAATCTCCTACCTTTTTCCCGTAACCCTGCACATTGTTTCTATTTAAATAATTATCCAATGCCCTCTTGAATGCCCCAATTGAATCTGCCTCCACCACACTTCTAGGCAGTGCATTCCAAACTTCCAAACCCTAACTACTCGCTGTGTGAAAAAGATTTTTACTGAAGATACTGAAGTATGTCCAAATACAGCAAGACCTGGACAATATTCAGGCTTGGGCTGATAAGTGGCAAGTAACATTCGCGCCACACAAATGCCAGCTAATGATCATCTCCAACAAGAGAGAAACCATCTCCCCATGACATTCAATGGCATTACCATCACTGAATCGCCCACTATCAACATCCTGGGGGTTTCCATTGATTAGAAACTGAACTAGATTAGCCATATAAATACTGTGGCTACAAGAGCAGGTCAGACACTGGAAATTCTGTGGAGAATAATTCAGCTCCTGACTCCCCAAAGCCTATCCACCATCTACAAGGCACAAGTCAGGAGTGTGATGGAATACTCTCCACTTGTCTGGGTGAGTGTAGATCCAACATCACTCAAGAAGCTTGACACCATCCAGGACAAAGCAGCCCACCTTAGCGGCACCCCCATCTACCGCCATCAACATTTAGTCCCTCCACCACCAAGGCACAGTAGCAGCAGAGTGTCCCATCAAAAAGATGCACTGCATCAACTCACCAAGGCTCCTTCAACAGCGCCTTCCAAACCTGCGACCTCTACCACCTTGAAAGACAAAGAAAGCAGACACATGGGAACACCACCAGCTACAAGTGCCCCTCCAAGTCACTCACCATCCTGACTTGGAAATATATCACTGTTCCTTCACTGTCGCTCGGTCAAAATCCTGGAACTCCCTTCCTAACAGCACTGTGGGTGTACCTGCACCACATGGACTGCAGAGGTTCAAGAAGGCAGCTCACCACCACCTTCTCAAGGGCAACTAGGAATGGACAATAAATGAGCCTAGTCAGCGATGCCCACATCCCATAAATGAATAATTATTTCAAAATGCCATCTTTCTCCAATGCCTCTTCTGCTGAGGAGGACTGTTTCCACAAATATTCAAATGATCAAAGCAGAGTATCTGCAGTAAGGCTTGTCTTCTGGCCCTGCACTATTACCTCTGGAGTTTTCCCAAAAACATTCCTTGAGCACACCCAACTTCCTCATATATATGGCTGTCCTTTTGTGCCATCATCCAGTGACATGCGATCACTTGCACGTGTACACTGACAATACCTCTTCACTGTTCTGTCTTGTCAGGCTGCCTGTCCGACATCCAATCTTTGATGGGCTACAATCTTTTCCCATTAAGCATTGAGAAAACCGAAGCCACTTTCTTTGGCCCCCACCACAAACTCCATTGCCAGCGTTTACACTCCTCTACCTGGGCACTATGTCAGGCTGAATCAGACTCTATGCCTCGTCATTCTGTTTGATCCTAAGCTCTGCTTCTGACCAATACCCTCTCCACCACAAAGGCTGCCTATTTTCACCTCGGTACTACCAGCCACACATCCCGTGCCCTCCATAAATTTCAGCTCATCAAAAACTCTCTTGCCCGTGTGCATCCTGCTAACCCAATACACTTGTCCTTGTTAATTTATAATGGCTCCTGATCGCATCAAACACTCCAGGGCAGGTTCCACGTGGGGGTTAGATACAGAGTAAAGCTTCCTCTTTTACTGTCTCAACAAGCATTCTCAAAGCATTACCCAGGTACAGTATCCAGCTATTGCTCAGTGTGCAGTGAGCACCCATTGGTTAGAGCATTGTTTGATTTCTGCATTACTGGTTGAATGATCAGAATACTCACAGTTGGCAGAAATAGCTTTGCCAGGTGGAAGAAAACAAAGACAGGGGCAGCCTTCCCAGCTCCTGTACTGACACTTCTGCTGAAGATGGCTTTCGACAACGACTGTAGAACTTGTAGCGGGTTGGGGTTTTTCAGGATGGGCCCAAACACCCTGCAACACAAACAGAGAAACAATGCGACCTGTGGCCTCTACCTGGCTGACCTCCCCCTACTACGCCCTCCCCAACCATCCATCCATCCCTCAGGATTATATTTAAGTGAATTCTTGTTCTGCTCTGTAACATGTAGCAGCTTTAGAGAGAAGAGTTCAGTATTCTGAACCACAATTGGTAATACTTTTGATGAGTTAGAAGCCACACCTAGGAATTAAAAATATAGCGATTGAATTTCTGTGGGGGTCCTCCTGATTACCCACATTAACACCATTTCAGCAGGTCATGTCTGCTTTAGCTAGCATTACCCTTATAAATGTTGGTGGAATATGGATATGAGTCTGTGATACGGACTAAAGCAGGAGCAGGATAGCCTCAGTGGAAAGTCCAACGAAACTAACAGTACAAACACTACTGCTCACTAACTGTACAAATAACTTTTGGAAAGATATGTCAGGGGGCACCTAAAAGTTTATGCTTATTTCTGGCTCCAAAGCATGCCCTTCGGATGCGGTGGTTGGATTTGATGTAGTGAATGAGATTCAGAGCCAAGACCAGCGTGTGACAAACACCAAGTACATTTGTTTAATTTTGATTTAATAACTATCCTGTTACATTCAGTCACATTAGACAAGCAATTTAAAAAGGTCAACTATTGTTTAATTCCTGTACCAATCTTAATTTGATGCTATTTTGCAAGTTCCATTCTTTAAAACTAGAGAAATTCAAACTGAAACAGAGCTGAGCGATTGGTTCAGTTTGTATACAAGTGAAAGATCCCTTTTTAAATCTGAGTGCTCTTACTCACAGACAGTCTGCTAAAGGAGTCAGCTTGAAAAGTATTGAGAAATTCCAAACTCCCAGGAGAGAAAAAGAAATTTGAATTTCCACAAAACAGTGCTAAGAAATTGTAGTAACAATTTAGTTTATTGTTAGTTAAAAGTTATTTATAGCTTTATACTTAGAAGGTGTGATCTCAAGCAGTTGGAGAAAGAGTTGTAATATTTAAATGTAAATGTATTATATCATTGTCACTTATTTGCTGGTTCATTTTTGAAAAGCAAGTTTGGTTGAAATTTTAAATTTAACACAAGTTCTGGCATGGTGCTCTATCACTCTCATAGTTCACAGTGAGAACTTTGAAAACAGTCTAAAGCTGAAAGCGATGAATGGGCAGTGTTCTGTATTCATTTCCTTGCTCATCGCCAAAAGCCTACCTAGAACTAGATAGGCAATATGAAGGTTTGAGATGCAGCCACTCACCATTGGGAGGGGTTAGAGCCAAGATAATCTCAGGTCTAAAAGAATCATAAACATAAAGGGCAGGATTTTGGTGGAGTTGAGAAGACTCCATGGACCTTTAAAAATGATGGCGGGACTCCGACACTGAAGTTGCGCTCCCATTTTTGGCAGATCCCATTTTTGCCAGTAGGAGAAAGGCAGCAAGGTTTGTCTCAAACCTAAGGGAAACCTTAAGTCAGCAGGGGCTATTTGAACTTGTGCTGAGTTCAAACAGACTCCACTTTGGCTGCTGCAAGGCCCTTAACTCGCAGTGTGGGAGGCACAAATTTATGGAGTAGACATAAACACTCTTGAAGAGCAGATGGGGTCTGTTTAACAGTCATGATCTGAAGTTTTTTAAATCCCAGACTCTTTAAAAAAACTGGCTGCAGCTATCAATTACAGTTTAAAAAAAGTCTGCTGGACTGCTTTGATTGACAAGCCAACGGCAGGTAGCATCTGTTGGAGCAATTTCAGCTTTGATGACATTTCCCTAAGGGGTTATTCGTTATGAACGCTTGGCTGAGTTTCAAAAACTACAATGATCTCAGTGGGGGTTCTGAGGTTACAGTTTGATCAACAGCTTAAACAGTCTATTAAAGGATTATGGTATGAACAGAAGTTTGTTTTTATAACAGATTAACCACTTGAGGAGATTTAGAAGTTTCAATGCTTTCATAAATGGGGTTTTTTTTGACTATCATGTTTGTATAGATTCTTAGAAATTTATTTTATTTCATTTCCATACGGCTCCTGAGGTCTGCCCATGGTGGATACTGGGTGAGTGGCTATGGAATTGGCATGGCAGGTATGAGGGACCATGGGGGATGTGTGTGGAGGTGAGGGGGGGGTGTGAGGAATGAAGACTAGAGGGCCGAACAGATTCTAAAACAACTGAAAAGTATGGGTACTAAAAGGTTTGAGAAATCCCAGAGAACCAAGGCTGGCCTTCTAACCAGCTCGCCCTGACACTCACCCGCCCTCTCGGTCACCTTCGCAGCCGCTTCCGGGTCGGCTTCACCCTGCATCTGCCCCCACCAGAGTGAAAATCGCATGATTCGAGGTACATTTCACCGAGGCGGGTCCAATGAGTCAGGACAGTTCCTGATTCACACTAATTGCCTCGGTAGCCAAAATCCAGTCAACATCTTTAAAAATCATTAGCACACCGTAAACTTACTGCTTGAATTCGGGATCCTGTGTTATGCCATGCTCGATCTTTACCAAATATTGTAATGCTTTTTCTAGATCAATGCTTCCCTCTGTCCCTCTGCTGCTGAGAGCCCTGCTGGGCCCCTCAGTCCCAGCTGCTGCTCCAGGAGCCACATGCTCCTTTGTATTCATGTAGCTGAAAGGAAGAAATTAACAGGATTTACAACGATCTGAGGCAGGAAAGTCCTACCGTCAGCTTGAAATGACGTACAGTCCACAGGCTGACACGGTGCCATCCTATACATTCAAGCATCTAACTGCTGCTTGGTGAATTGGCACAGTGCGTAAGACATTTTCCTTTCAGCCCTGAGGCCTGGGTGCAAATCCAGCTCAGACTGTTGTCTGTAAGGGCTCTGTATCAAATGCACTGGGCTGTCTCAGTCCATTTCCCCACTTGGGGCTTGGGCCCTCAGCATGAAACTGCCTTTAGTTCACAATTAGACTGGTAATCCCACTTATGGCACGACTGGACTGGGAAATGAAAATCTGTATTGATGCGAGATGTTTTAGTGTTATTACAGAGTGGGGAACTTGTAGTAAAAGTTTCTGCAGCTTCCTGCCTCTTAAATATTGATACCCTCTCAGAGCCCCTGTAAGTACTGGTACTTTCCCAGGATCCCTTGCAAATATTGACATTTCTGGAGAAGTTTACACTTCAAAGCTGACTGTCCCAAATGAGAATGAGCAAGAGGGGGAGAGCGAGAGAGAGAGACCAATATCAATGTGACAAGAGTTTCTAGATATGGTAGATGGCTCAGGCATTGGCAGGATTGTTAAGCCGCATATACCTCCAAAAGAGTTCCATTGTGCTGCTGGCATCCTCACTGGGAATCTCTCGATCTTGGGTCCTGCTACAACTGGGAATCTCGTGATCCTGGATCCTGCTACAACTGGGAATCTCGCGATCCTGGGTCCTGCTACAACTGGGAATCTCTTGATCCTGGATCCTGCTACAACTGGGAATCTCGCGATTTTGCGTCTTGTAGTAACTGGGACCATTGCAGAATGCTGCGTGTTCTACTATGTGATCAGCAGGGAAACACTGACAACATAGTGGGCATTCCTGAGTCTCTAATGTTGCTGTTTCCTGAGAATTTTCTGGATTAAACAAAAGCACAAACAAAAATAAGAGCTTAGCCTGGATTATCAGATATCTTGCGCCCATCAAGTGAGAGTGTGAAAGTCAGCGCCTGTGGAACAGGCGGCCAGTGAGATTCATATCCGTGGAACCCATGCCCTGGGGATAGTCAGAGTCTGTGGAACTTGTAATTCAACAAGGGGCAAAATCAATGCAATCAAAACCCCAATAAGAACAAACAAAAATAAAAATAGCTGGAAAAACTCAGCAGGTCTGACAGCATCTGTGGAGAAGACGACAAAGAGTTAACGTTTCGAGTCCATATGATTCTTCATCAGAACTAAAGAGAAATAGAAATGAGGTGAAATATAAGCTGTTTAAGGGGGATGGAACAGGTGGAGCTGGATAGAGGGCCAGTGATAGGTGGAGGCAAAGGAGAGATTGCCAAAGATGTCATAGACAAAAGGACAAAGGGGCGTTGACGGTGGTAATATGAGCTAAGGATTGCCCAATAAGAACAAGTGCTGATGGAATTGTACCCCAGAGGGAATCAAAATCCATGGAATATGTACCCCAATGAAAATCAGTGTCTGTGGAACTACGACTCACTGAAAGTCAACACCTTCAGGAACAGTCCCCACCCCCCCCCGCCCCCCCGCAACCAGGGAGAGTCAGCACCTTCAGGAACTATCCCCCAGTGAGAGTCAAAACCTATCAGGGACCAGGAGAGAAACTGGGGATAAATTGGGAACTGAGTGAAGCAGACCAGGCTTACTGTGAAGTTGATTGGGGACACAGTTAGTACACCATGCTCACTGTGAAGCAGACCGGGATCACTGAGAAGCTGATTGGGAACAGAGTGAAGCAGACCGGGGTCACTGTGAGGCTGATCGGGGGCAGGGCGAGGCTGATCGGGATATAAAACACTTGTTCAGCCTCAACTGGAGTTTTGCATCAAGTTCTGGACACTACACTTTAGGAAAGTTATGAAGGCATTCGAGAGGGTGCAATAAGATTCAAGAGGATGGTTCCAGGGATGAAGAATTTCAGCTGTGTGAGAAGATTGGAGAAGTTGGGAGTGTTTTCCTTGGAGAACAGAAGGCTGACAGGATATTTGTTAGAGGTGTTCAAACTAATGAGGGGTCTGGACAGAGTAGATAGTGAGAAACTGTTCCCATTGGTGGAAGGATCGAGAACCAGAGGGCACAGATTTCAGGTAATTGGTAAAAGAAGCAATGGGGACATGAGGAAAAACTTTTTCACGCAGCAAATGGTTAAGTTCTGGAATGCACTGCCTGAGATTGTGGTGGAGGCAGGGTCAATAGAGGGATTCAAAAAGGAATTGGATCATTATCTGAAAAGGAAAAATGTGCAGGATCACCGGAGGAAGACAGGGGAGTAGCACTAGGTGAATTGCTCCTGCAGAGAGCCGGCATGAACACGTGGGGCTGAATGGCCTCCTTCTGAAACCATTTTATGATTCCCCGATATGACCAGGGAGCAAACTGACAGGCTGCGGGTAGTCACAACAACATTGGTGACGCCTCAGGTAGCTGCTGATTGTACCTGTGCCAGAGTGTGAAACTGAAGACGTATCTGATGAGACCACAGAGCCCACATCATTCACGTGTTGGTGGAAGTAACTCATGCAAGTTGCAGATGGATGTTCCTCGCCCTGAATCAGCAGAAAGAGAAGCAACATTAACTTCCAATAAATCCTTCTGAAAGCAAACTGTGCTCAGCCCTCGTCCATCAGAAGCCCACGCAGGAAATAGAATTGCTACAAGCTGCCAAATTTACTGTCCCACGCATTCACTGTGAAGATTGCTACATGAAGAACATGAATTAGTTTAGGACAGAATCGATTCAATTGTGATTCTCCCATGACTGAATAGCTGCCAACACTGACTGACTGGGCTGTGCCTGACCTGTGGAGGTACTGGAGTATGACTAGTGCCCAGTTTGAGAGTCAGTGCACTCAGGCAGTTGGAGTTCTGATTGAGCTGCAGTGCTGTTTAATTGCTGGTGGTGGTGCTGTAGTCAGTGGTTTCTGTCATCATCAGTGTTTTTGTGTGTAACTCATGGTTACTGCAAATGTTCATAACAGAAAATTCAAAGACCCATATAGCTTAGGCCATTCAGTCCATCATGTATGGGCCAGCTCTTTGTAAGAGCTATCCGATTAGCCCATTCCCCCTGCTGTTCCCCCAAAGTGCTGCAAATACTTTACTCCCATCTTGACAGTTACTACTGGCTCCCAGCAGCCTTTCAGGCAGCACGTTCCAACTCACAACTCGCAGCATTAAAAAATGTTTCTCATCTCACCACCAGTTTTCATCAATCACCTTCAATCTGTGTTCCTCTGGTCACTGACCCTTCTGCCACTGGAAACAGTTTTTCCCTATTTACTTTATCAAAACCATTCATGATTTTGAACAACTCCAAGGACAGAATGTGAAATGGAACCCCATTTCCCATCCCCATCACATTCTCATTCTCCTTTATGCACACTCCTTTGGATACAGGTCCATCCATGAATTATGGGATTCTTCAGGTCTGCGAGGTGCGGGTCAGTGAAATAAAGATCTGAGGGGTTTAGTCAGTGGGAATGAGGTACACATTCATGGGAAATGAGTCTGTGCAGCTCAGTTCTGGGGTTCATAGCATTGTGTGCATTGCAGTAATGTGGGAGAGGGCAATGCACATGGGGTGTGGATAGCGTTGGCTAGGAAAGCATTTATGACCCTAACTGCCCTTGCTCAGAGGACGTTTAAAAATCAAGCACATTGCTGTGGATTTGGAGTCAAATTTAAGCCAGACCAGATAAGGATGGCAGATTTCCTTCTCTAAAGGACATCAGTGAACCAGATGAGTTTTTACAGCAACCGACAATGGTTTCATGGTCAACACTAGACTTTTTATTCCAGATTTTTATTGAATTCAAATTTCACCCTCGGCCATGGCAGGATTCAAACCCAGGCCCCAGAGCATTACGATAAAAGCAAAATACTGCAGATGCTGGAAACCTAGAACAAAAACAAAATTACCTGGAAAAACTCAGCAGGTCTGACAGCATCTGCGGAGAGGGATACAGTTGACGTTTCGAGTCCATATGACCCTTCATCAGAACTAAGGAAATATAGAAATGAGATGAAATATAAGCTGGTAGAGGGGGGTGGGACAGGAGGAGCTCAATAGGCAGCCAGTGATAGGCAGGGGCAAGAAGAGACTGCCAAAGATATCATAGACAAAAGGTCAAAGGGGTGTTGACAGTGGTGATATTATCTAAGGAATGTGCTAATGGGGACATTAAGGGTAGCAAGCAGCACAAGCTAGTGGCAGATGGCCCTAGTGGGGGTGGAGTGGGGGGAAGGGATCGAAATGGGCTAATAGGTGGAGATGAAACAATAGATTGAAATAAATTTAAAAATAGGAGGGAAAAGAAAAAAATATAGTTGTAAAAAAATGATAAATTATTGGAAAAAGGGGGATCGGAAAGGGGGTGGGGATGGAGGAGAGAGTTCATGATCTGAAATTGTTGAACTAAATATTAAGTCCGGAAGACTGTAAAGTGCCTAGTTGGAAGATGAGGCGCTGTTCTTCCAGTTTGTGTTGAGCTTCACTGGAACATTGCAGCAGGCCAAGGACGGACATGTGGGCATGAGAGCAGGGTGGTGTGTTGAAATGGCAAGCGACAGGGAGGTCTGGGTAATGCTTGCGGACAGACCAAAGGTGTTCCGCAAAGTGGTCACCCAGTCTGTGTTTGGTCTTTCCGATGTAGAGGAGACCCCATTGGGAGCAGCGAATGCAGTAGACTAAATTGAGGGAAGTGCAAGTGAAATGCTGCTTCACTTGAAAGGAGTGTTTGGGCCCTAGGATGGTGAGGAGCGGGTAGTAATGAACTCATGAACTCTCTCATTTCTATATTTCCTTAGTTCTGATGAAGGGTCATACGGACTCGAAACATCAACTATATCCCTCTCTGCAGATGCTGTCAGACCTGCTGAGTTTTTCCAGGTATTCATGGAGAATGGAGCCTTTGTTGGCAGGTGGGAGGCAGTTGTATCTATGGGGCTGGGACACTATTGGATAAACTCTAGGTCCCTGGAAACCACATTATTTGTTTGGAATAGTCACCATCAATGAAACTACCCAGAAAAAGTATAAAACCAACTCACTGTAATCGCAGCTGCTTCTCGCTGAGTCATTAACCCTTAAAAACAGAAAGGAAAGATGATGATTTACCTGTCAAACCTGAACTTCCAGTTAAGTATATTTTGAGTGTTATTTATAGTTTAACAGTCACTTAAATGTTGAGTAACAACACACATCAAACATACAATCACTGCCCATTCACCCAGTTACTCTGATTAACAGTCTGGTGTATTGTAGGTAAACGCAGGACTGGGGTTTTGTACACAGCAAAATAGCACAAACAACAACGTTATGAATGAGCTATTGTGTTTTTAGGGTGTTGGTTGAGGAAGGAACATTGGCCACATCAAAATAACTCACTGCTGTTGTGGGTCTGATCCGCCCATGAGGGGGTGGCGGGATGCATCTAATCCTGAGGGGGGAAGAGAGTGTTAGGTCTGAAGCCCCTGAGGTGGGGGAGGGGGGCGGGCAGGGAGTGTCGGGGGAGGTGATGGGGGCGGGAGCTGTGGGTCTGATCCTGGTGTGGGGGTGGGGGGAGCTGTGGGTCTAATCCTGGCATTAGGCGGGGCGATGGTATGTTTCTGATCCTGAAGGGGAGAGAGCACGGTGGGTCTGAAGCCTCTGGGTTGGGGGGTTGGGCGGGAGTAAGTGTGGGGGTGGTGATGGGGGGGTGAGCCGTGGGTCTGCCCTTGGCATGGGGTGGCGTATGTGCCTGAGTGGTAGGTCTGATGCCCGGGGGTCTGTGGGTCTGATCTCACATCACGCTCTGCCCATTCAGTTTGCTCCTAATTCATGCTTTTCGCTGTAGTTCACGGCTTACCTTCCTCAAATACTTTCGATCCATCACAATTCCAAGCGTGGTGCTGAATTACCATGTCAGAAAACCAATCACCACAGACTGGGCACTCCATTCTCTTCTGTGATTCAGCTGGCTGATCAGTGCGAACTGTGAATAGGAAGGGATGGGTGGAAGGGTTCATCTGCTAATTGTGGATTCTAGATCTCTCTCTGACCAGTGAACCTCTCCGTCTGGCCACTGGATCTCTCTCTCTCTCTGGCCACTGGATCTCTCTCTCTCTGGCCACTGGATTTCTCTGTCCCTGCTCCCCAAATTGTTCTGATCTTTCCCTCCTAATCAATCTCTATCAGGTGCCTCTTTGTTTAGTAAAAACCTTTTCCCCAACCCAATGAATCACTCTTTGGTCTCAGTTCCCAGACAGGACACAGTAGATCTCCAGACTTTCTCTTCCCAATGGATCTTCCTTTGATCTCGCTGACCAATGGATCTCTCTCTCTGGTCTCCTTATCCGTGGATCCCCCTCTGTAGTATCTGATAGTGAATCTCTCCCTCTGGTCTGTCTCTCTCTCTGACAGTGAGCCTCTCTCTCTCGGGTCTGTCTCTGACAGTAAGCCTCTCTCTCCCCCTCTCTCTTTCCGGTCTATCAGTGGATCTCACTACCTTTTAACTTCCTGTTTCAATCTCATTGGCAGTTTTGCAGTGTTGTTCCCAGAAATGCCCCTCCCATTATTAGTGACACGACACACCTCGGCTAACCTGTGTCTTTCAGACTAAAGTGCATCATGAGTTACAGCTGCTTTGTGCAATGTGACTTTTGGCATTCAGTGAGAAGCCGAATATTCCTGAGACTAACAGTAAACCACAGACATTGAAAAAGATTTCAATTTTTTAAAAGGGGAAGGGGCATCACCCAACAGTCAAGAGGCTGATTTCTAATATCTCCCTCCAAGACATCAGTCACACTGATCGATATATTAGGTCTAAACTTGCACCTTCACTTAAAGAGGGGGCAGTGTCTAGGGCTCACACTCCCTTCTCTAGTGTTCCTCATAGTCGGAGGACAATCATAACTAATGATGGGTTCTGAGTGACTGAAAATAAAATTGCTGCCTTTTTTACAGTTTCTTTATTGACAGAAAAAAACTGAATGTTTGTCCTTCAGTTCTATCAAACAGATTGTGTTTATATAGAAGTTATTTCAACTGAAGAAGTCTGGAGGAACTAGAGGTCATTGTTACAAGATCTGTAAGGGCGGAATCAGATTAGGCAGTTGGGTGGTTCCTCTCCCAGAGAACAGTGGACCTGGGGATGAGATAGCTAGCGCATGCAGCGAGTGCTGATTCCCTGTATTTCTTCAACAAGGGGCTGTACCTGTTCCTGGCCAGAGCTGTGGTCACCTTGTCCAAGAGGTGAGTATCTTGTAACAGGGCCAATGTCATCTCTTGGACTAGTTTTAATTGCTTAAGGTGTTCAGAAGGGAATTTTCCAGTTTATTTTCCCTCTGTTTTCTGTCTCTTCCAATTGGTTTATTTGATTCTGGGTGGAGGGAGGGAGGTAGTGAAACCACGGTTTGTGATTCATAAGGACTCACAGCTGTATGGCACAGGCTGGAGATCTTTCTCATATGTTCAATCTGTAATGAATTTGGTGGGAAGGATAAACTCTCCATATATAACCATCGTCTCCATAAAGGGAGGTACTGGCTTGTCAGTAAATTCAGACATTGTTGTGTAGTTTATTCACCCTCTATATATGTTCATCCTCTCCATAATGGGGAGAGCTTGTCATCCGTAACTTCATTATTCAGTATATTACTGCACTTGCTGGGCCAAGCAGCTCAGCATATATTTGATCTAAGTTACTGAACAAGATCTTTACTCTAAGTGGGCTTTGGAAAGTCTTCACAGGTCTGTTTTAAGGTTTTACATGTTCCATATCTATAATGATTGACATTTTTATCAGTTGTGTATCAAATGTGATGATGTGAATGGCTGAGAGATGAAGAATCAAGCTATGACCCACCCACTGTGAGAATGATAGTCCAACAATGCTTCACACCCTGACGTGTAAATGAAGAATTGCCATAATAAGAAATCAAAGGACAGCTGACACTGTGAAACTGGGCTCCAGCAGGACTCACCTTTCAGGAGCTCCATGATCAGCCTCTCTCTCTCTCTCTCTCTCACAGATTCAATGCTGGGCCTAAAGGTTCTGTTCAGCAGGTGTTGCCGTAGCCAGACTAAGCGTGAATTAGCTCTGATCCCTCTTGCAATATGGTTGCCCTCCGGAACATCCTCAGCAAGGTTTATAGAGTCTCCACACGTATGCCACCCACTCACCACCACCGCCCCCCCCACCCCCACCAAACAGCGTGGCTCCCTCCTGGCACCCACCCATTCCCACAATCATCCACCCACTTCCCACCCGATCCCCCATGCACCCCACCCACTTCTTCCAACCTCTCCAGCACATCTGATCTCAACACACACTGTAACTGACCACAGCACGCACGTACATAGTACGTGATCCCAGCATACGCACACACAATACCTGACCCCAGCGTACACAGTATCTGATCCCAGCCTATATATACACATATACACACACACACAGTATCTGATCCTACACATATACACACTCCCTGTACATATTCCTATATGATAGTCATGGGGCCCCTGGTTAGACAGCACATGATAATGTAACTGCAGGAAGTGATGTTTCACAGGCTGAAGGCCAGTATAGCGCAGTGTTTGTTTACCCAGCACGAGAGACCCATAGTGCACATCGCTGTTTCTTGTTAACGGGAATGTGGTCAGACAGACAACAGCAGACACAGTGAGTTGCTATGAGCTCCCTGACCATCTCACCATTCACTAAAACTGATGTTTTTTGTGACAGGATGTGTACTCCCACAGCAGCAACTGCCCTCCAGAAAAAGGAAGAGGTGGAAAAGTTAGTTAGTAAAAGCCAAGAGGCCAAATCATTTGCCTATTGTCCATACAGCAAGTTCCCGGTTGGAGCTGCTTTACTGACTGAGGATGGAAAAATCTTCACAGGTAAGGAATCTGCTCATTACCTTACTCTCAATATGCTCATCATTGAATTTTAACTAAAAGAACCATTGATAAGGAAGACCCTGACTTGACTAACAACATTCCCACTCAGTTAATGCTGCTGTAGGTTAAACTGCTCAAAGGAAATCACCTGGAGCCATCTGGGATAGAGCAGCATGAGACCACATCTTGTACTCCTCCCCGCTCCCCTGTCCTTTCCCCAGTCACCATGACACATGTACCTGCTCCCTGAATCAGAATTGATACATAGAAATGACAACATAAGAGTAGACAGTTCAGCCTAACCAGTCTGTGTTGTTGCTTACCATCCACACAAGCAGTATTCTGATCCCATGTACCTGCATTTAACTATATCTCCAGCAATACCATTATCACTGTCTCATAAATCATGAGTAACTCTTAAAAATCGAGAGATTTAGTTTAAAAATCATAGATTGCTGTTTTTGCAAATATAAACCGATTCAGATTAACGGTTGATTTATATAAACCTTATTATTTATTCTCTATCCGTCGGAGGGCTTTACAAAAATTATATTATTGCTCTCTTTGAGTGTAACAAGTTTTAGGGACTAACGTCCTGCATCCCAAAGATACCTGAAGATTTCCGATCCAAAACTTGGACAAGCTACTTTGCAGACATTCAGAGTGGTTGTCTAAGATGGGCATTTACTCCTTTACATAGACTTATAAGGGGGCTAAACACCTGATTTAGGACCCCTTGCAAAACTGGAATGCCCTAGGCATCAGGCATGCTCCCACCAATGGCGGGGTGGGGTTGGGGGCGGAGACTCTCTTGGAAGGCAGCTAAACAACTGTTTGCACCTCTCGAAATGTCATTAAATCCTTTCAGGCTTCGGTTGTTCAGCTTCTCAAACTCCTATGATTGCTGCTTATAAACATTTACCTGCCATACTGATTAAACTGACCAGTACCACTGTATACTGAAACCCCAAACTTCAGGACCTCTTTCACATGATGCTTTCTGCGTCCTCACTCGCAACAGTAGATATGCAGAATAAACTCTAACGATAACTGACAGTTTCATGTATTAGCTACTTTAAAAAAAAGTCACCAGCTAGGACATGCTGCAAAGGCAAGAGCAGAGTGATGATGAGATACAGCAAAGTAACAGTGAACAGCAAACTAAAACTGTCTGTGTCAAATTTAAATTAGAATCGAGGTTACAAACTATATCACAAAATACCAACAATAGGTTTCAACAGCTCTGGCCATAATCAGCATCAGACAGTAACACAGTCCCATCCCACACTGCTGCTTGAGTCACTGATAATCCTGCGGCAATCAACAGATCCTAATAAAATATTACCCAGGAACTAAGCAACAACCTTTCACCAACAGCTCAAATTTCCACTGTTCACCATTCAAACAGCTGACACAGCAGACTGAGTGCCAAGCTCACCACTAACAGGCAAAAACATATCTGTTATAGAGTGGGGGAGGAACATCACACATATTTGTGTTTGCGCACACCACAGGACATTTTGAGAAGGGATTCCTCCTTCCCCTGCCCCAGGCACCCTGCCCTGACAGGCTGTTGGTGACCATCGACTTCCATTGGATTGGTCCATGATTATACTCGGCAGTTGTTTGCCGTTGTCCTCTGCAGTGTATAAAATTATGAGGGGCATAGATAGGGTAGGCAGGAAGGAACTTTTCCCCCTTGGTGGAGAGATCAATAACCAGGGGGCATGGATTTAAGGTAAGGGGCAGGAGGTTTAGAGGCGATGTGAGGCAGAATGTTTTCACCCAGAGGGTGGTGGAAATCTGGAACTCACTGCCTGAAAGGGTGGTAGAGGCAGAAATCCTCATAACATTTAAGAAATATTTGGAGGTTTACTTGGCACACGAGGTCATGGGCCTAGTGCTGAAAAATGGGATTAGAATAGTTAGGTACTTGTTTGACTTGCACAGACTCGATGGGCTGAAGGGTCTTTTCCTGTGCTATAGACCTCTATGAATCTCTGACTCTAGGAGTGTGGCTGACCAGGAAACTCTCCTGCTCTTACTGCCTGCGAGAAGGGACTAGACCTTGTTAATTCATTTGTGTGGTAATTGCATTAGTTGGGCATCCCTCCTACTCCATAACTGTATAAGCTCAGGCTCAATCTGCACATCTGCGCCATTTGCGTTGATCACAACTGGAGCGATGGTAAGAGCTATAATTGACCTCAATGCCATTTTGGGGAGGTGGGCAATGGGATAGACAAGGATCCTGCTCCTGATCTCTATCCAGTCACTCCTGCTGGAAAGTGCCAGGGAATGAAGTTCGTGAGGACAGGATCAGTTAAGGCTGTGAAGCCCCCTGATGGCTATTTGTTTGCTGTCAGTTTGTCTGTGCTCAGCCGTTTGGTCAAGGCCCAGGAGGGGTCAGCATCTGTGGAGATGAAGCACGGCAACTTTAAAAGAAGAGGGATGAAACTAGGTGGAGAGAGAGAGAGAGCAGATGTAGCAGATTTCTAATAATGTGACTTATTTCATCTCTTCCTCTTTAGGCTGCAATGTTGAAAATTCGTGTTTCCCGTTGGGAATCTGTGCTGAAAGGACAGCCATTCACAAGGCTATCTCAGAAGGTTCCAAAAAATTCAAGGCAATAGCTATTTCTAGGTACTGGTTCAGACTCTGCTATGCTGTAGTATTATATCAGAAACCTGGCAAGCTAGACACTCACGAGTCAAAATCAAGACTTTTCTCACTGTCTCGTATTCTAACCCAGTCTCTTCTGGGATCTCAAACATGACACCTCTCATCTCCCTTACATGCAGAGTTTAAACCCAGGGTTTGGCCTCAGCTAGAGACTGCTCCTTAATTCACCTTCTCCCTATTCTCTTCAATCTCATCCAAATCCTCCACCCTGGATTTTGACTCTTCACTTCATCTCTCAACAAGCACTACACCGAGAGTCTGGTTCAGGAACTCTAGGACCAAGGAGGCCAGGTAGAACAGACAGTTTAGATGAAGTGCTTTACACACAGGGTGGTGACTGCATAGGGAGCCAACAATGAGATGAAGTGGCAATGGACAATTGGAGATATGTCAGGGACAGTCTGGGATTCGAGTTCAAGACCTGAGTGCTGATTACTCGGACCAGCCTTTGAAAGCACCCCATTCTTCAGTCTCCTACTTTTCTGAAAATGCTGCTGTTGCAGAGTGACATTTGGGATGGGGATAGTCCATGGGAATTCTGTAAAATGGGATGGGGATAAAAGTTGTCATAGATCCATGGAATTTTTGGATTAACTGGAATTGTATAGAATTCCAATCAATAATGTTTCTGGACAAGTAACGCAGAGACCTGGATGAGTACTCCAGAGACATGAGTTCAAGTCCCAGCAGCAGAGCTGGGGGACTTTAAATTTGATTAATAAAGCTGCACATTCTGCTCTCTCGCAGTGATAAAACAGACAATTTCATTGTTCCATGTGGTGCATGCAGACAAGTCATGAATGAGGTGAGGCCTCCTTTTAAATATTTGCCAAAGGTCTTTTAATCCAGTGGATAATTTTATTTCAAGCCAATGGTTTTGTGGAAAGGTGCAGTGAGTCAGTGGGTTAGCAGGGATTGCCTGTTGATCAGTCTGGGATTCGAGGAGATGGGGTGATCAGTCTGGGATTCGGGGGGATGGGGTGATCAGTCTCGGATTCGGGGGGATGGGGTGATCAGTCTGGGATTCGGGGGGATGGGGTTATCAGTCTGGGATTCGGGGGGATGGGGTGATCAGTCTGGGATTCGGGGGGATGGGGTGATCAGTCTGGGATTCGGGGGGATGGGGTGATCAGTCTGGGATTCGGGAGGCATAGGGCGATCAGTCTGGGATTCGGGAGGCATAGGGCGATCAGTCTGGGATTCGGGGGGATGGGGCGATCAGTCTGGGATTCGGGGGGATGGGGCGATCAGTCTGGGATTCGGGGGGATGGGGTGATCAGTCTGGGATTTGGGAGGATGGGGCGATCAGTCTGGGATTCAGGGGGATGGGGTGATCAGTCTGGGATTTGGGGGGATGGGGTGATCAATCTGGGGTTCGGGGGGGATGGGGTGATCAGTCTGGGGTTCGGGGGGTAATCAGTCTGGGTTCTGGGGTGGGGTGATCAGTTTGGGGTTCGGGGGATGTGACCAGTGGGGTTTGGGGGGGTGACCAGTCTGTGGTTTGGTGTGGGGGGGGGGGGGGGGGGGGGGGGGGGGAGTGATCAGTCTGGGGTTCGGGGGGGCGATCAATCTGGGGTTTAGGGGGTGATCAGTCTTGGGTTCGGGGGGTGATCAATCTGGGGGTCGGGGGGCGATCAGTCTGGGGTTCAGGGGGTGTTCGGGGGGGTGATCAGTCTGGGGTTTGGGGGTGATCAGTCTGGGGTTCTGGGGGTTATCAATCTGGGTTTTGGTGGGGTGATCAATCTAGGGTTCGGGGGGGTGATGAATCTGGGGTTCAGGGGGGTGATCAGTCTGGGGTTTGGTGGGGGTGATCAGTCTGGGGTTTGGGGGGGGTGATCAGTCTGGGGTTCGGGGGTGATCAGTCTGGGTTTCGGGGGGGGTGATCAGTCTGGGTTTCGGGGGGGGGGGTGATCAGTCTGGGGTTCGGGGGGTGATCAGTCTGGGGTTCGGGGGGGTTATAAGTCTGGGTTTAGGGGGGGGGGTGATCAGTCTGGGGTTCTGGGGGGGTGATCAGTCTGGGGTTCTGGGGGGGTGATCAGTCTGGGGTTCTGGGGGGGGTGATCAGTCTGGGGTTCTGGGGGGGTGATCAGTCTGGGGTTCTGGGGGGGTGATCAGTCTGGGGTTCTGGGGGGGTGATCAGTCTGGGGTTTGGGGGGTGATCAATCTGGGGTTTGGGGGTGATCAGTCTGGGGTTCAGGGGGGTTTCAGGGGGGTGATCAGTCTGGGGTTTGGGGGGGTGATCAGTCTGGGGTTCTGGGGGTGATCAGTCTGGGGTTTGGGGGGGTGATCAGTCTGGGGTTCTGGGGGGTGATCAGTCTGGGGTTTGGGGGGGTGATCAGTCTGGGGTTCGGGGGGTGATCAGTCTGGGGTTTGGGGGGGTGATCAGTCTGGGGTTCTGGGGGTGATCAGACTGGGGTTCTGGGGGGTGATCAGTCTGGGGTTTGGGGGGGTGATCAGTCTGGGGTTCGGGGGGTGATCAGTCTGGGGTTTGGGGGGGGTGATCAGTCTGGAGTTCGGGGTTGATCAGTCTGGGGTTTGGGGGGGTGATCAGTCTGGAGTTCGGGGTTGATCAGTCTGGGGTTTGGGGGGTGATCAATCTGAGGTTCTGGGGGGGTGATCAGTCTGGGGTTTGGGGGGGGTGATCAATCTGAGGTTCTGGGGGGTGATCAGTCTGGGGTTTGGTGGGGGTGATCATTCTGGTGTTTGGTGGGGGTGATCAGTCTGGGGTTCAGGGGGTTATCAATCTGAGTTTTGCGGGGGTGATCAGTCTGGTGTTTAGGGGTCTGATCAGTCTGGGGTTTGGGGGGTGATCAGTCTGGTGTTTAGGGGTCTGATCAGTCTGGGGTTTGGTGGGGGTGATCAATCTGGTGTTTAGGGGTCTGATCAGTCTGGGGTTTGGGGGGTGATCAGTCTGCAGTTTGGGGGGGGGGTGATCAGTCTGGGGTTCTGGGAGGGTGATCAATCAGGGGTTCGGGGGGTGATCAATCTGGGATTTGGGGGTGTGATCAGTTTGGGGTTCTGGGGCAGTGATCAATCTGGGGTTTGGGAGGGTGATCAGTCTGGGGTTCTGGGGAGTGATCAATCTGGGGTTCTGGAGGAAGGTAATCAATTTGTGGTTCGGGGGGTTGATCAGTTTGTGGTTCGGGGGGAGCAATCAGTCTGGGGTTTGGGGGGAGCAATCAGTCTGGGGTTCGGGGGGAGCAATCAGTCTGGGGTTCGGGGGGAGCAATCAGTCTGGGGTTCGGGGGGAGCAATCAGTCTGGGGTTCGGGGGGAGCAATCAGTCTGGGGTTTGGGGGGAGCAATCAGTTTGGGGTTCGGGGGGAGCAATCAGTCTGGGGTTCGGGGGGAGCAATCAGACTGGGGTTCGGGGCGGGCGATCAGTCTGGGGTTCGGGGGGGGACGATCAATCTGGGGTTCGGTGGGGGCAATCAGTCTGGGGTTCAGCGGGGGATTCTGGGGGTGATCAGTCTGGGGTTCAGCGGGGGTTTTGGGGGGTGATCAGTCTGGGGTTCAGCGGGAGGGGGTTCGGGGGGTGATCAGTCTGGGGTTCAGCAGGGTTGTGATCAGTCTGGGATTTGGGGGGTGATCAGTCTGGGGTTCGGGGGGGGTGATCAGTCTGGGGTTTGGGGGGGTGATCAGTCTGGGGTTTGCGGGGTGATCAGTCTGGGGTTTGCGGGGTGATCAGTCTGAGGTTCGGGGGGTGATCAGTCTGGGGTTCGGGGGTGATCAGTCTGGGGTTCGGGGGGGTGATCAGTCTGGGGTTCAGGGGGTCTGATCAGTCTGGGGTTCAGCGAGGGGTTCGGGGGGTGATCAGTATGGGGTTCAGGGAGGATGATAAGTCTGGGGTCCGGGGGGGGGTTGATCAGTCTGGGGTTCGGGTAGGGGGTTCGGGGAGTGATCACTCTGGGGTTCAGCGGGGCGTTCGGGGGGTTGATCAGTCTGGGGTTCGGGTGGGGGGTTCGGGGGGGTGATCATTTTGAGGTTCAGCGGGGGGTTCGGGGGGTGATCAGTCTGGGGTTCAGCGGATGGTTCGGGGGGTGATCAGTCTGGGGTTCGGTGGGGGGGTTCGGTGGGGTGATCAGTCTGGGGTTCAGCGGGTGGTTCGGGGGGTGATCAGTCTGGGGTTCGGTGGGTGATTCGGGGGTGTGATCAGTCTGGGGCTGCTGCTTGTGAGGGATGTGAGATTTTGTACTGACAAAGTTTATATCTATTTACCAAAATAAATTATCTTTCCTGATTCTCTCTCACTGCAGTTTGGAACCAAGTGGGAAGTCCACTTGACAAAACCAGATAAGTCCTACAAGACGATGACAGTTGAAGAACTCTTGCCAATGTCCTTTGGACCTTCAGACCTAGCAACCAAATAGTGGGCGATGCACTGAGTAATTACATGTGGAATTGTTCAGAGCGGAGTACTTCTCCCCATGAGGATAATAAGGAATTTTTAGATTTACTCTTGTAACATTATTTGCAATTTCCTAATGCATTCAAGTAGCTTCTTAAACATCTCCAGGAGACTATGGAATGTTTCTGCGTTTCATACTTGACATTACATTTGAACCATTACTCAGAAACATCAAAGTGTGATACGTATAGAAAATATGTGCAAATAAAATTACTTCGCTCAAGATTATGTTATTAACTTCCAAGGAACATAAAAGCAGACTAAAAGCTTCTATAAGTATGTAAAAAGAAAAAGGTTAGTGCAGACAATATTTTTTTATTTGTTCATGGGACGTGGGTGTCGCTGGCTGGGCCAGCATTTACTGTCCATCCCTAATTGCCCTTGTTCAGAGGGCATCTAAGAGTCAACTACATTCATGTGGGTCTGGAGTCACATGCAGGCCAGACCAGGTAAGAAAAAATTTTAGATTTCCTCCCTTAACGGACATTAGTGAACCTGATGGGTTTTTATGACAATCGGCAATGGATTCATGGTCACCATCAGACTTTTAATGCCAGATTTTTATTGAATTTGAATTTCACCATCTGTCCTGGTGGGATTTGAACCCAGGTCCCCAGAGCATTACCCTGGCTATCTGGATTACTAGTCAGTGACAATACCACTGCCACTGCCTCCCCATCAAATGCTGATCCCTTACAGTCTGAAACGGGAGAATTTATAACAGAAAACAAGGAAATGGCAGAGCAATTAAACAACTACTTTAGTTCTGTCTTCACAGAGGAAGACACAAATAACTTCCCAGAAATACTAAGGAACAAAGGGTCTAATGAGAAGAAGGAATTGAAGGAAATTATTACTAAAACAATAGTGCTGGAGAAATTAATGGGACTGAAAGGCGATAAATCCCTACGGCCTGATAATCTATATCCCAGGGACTAAAGAAGGTGGCCTTGGAAATAGTGGATGTGTTGGTTGTCATCTTCTAAAATGATGCAGATCCTGGAACGGACCTGGCAGATTGGAGGGTAACCCCACTATTCAAAAAAAAAAGGGAGGGAGAAAATAGCGAATTACAGATCGGTTAGCCTAACATCAGCAGTAGGGAAAATACTAGAGTCTATTATAAAGGATGTGGTAACAGGACAGTTAGAAAATATCAACAGGATTAGACAAAGTCACTATGGATTTATGAAAAGAAAATCATGTTTGACAAACCTACTGGAGTTTTTTGAAGATGTTGCTACAGAATAGATAAAGTCCCACATAAGATGTTAGTGTGTAAAATTAAAGCACACATTGGGGGTAATATATTGGCATGGATTGAGAACTGGTTAGCAGACATAAAACAGAGAGTAGGAATAAATGGGTCTTTTTTGGTGTGGCAGGTGGTGACTAGTGGGGTACTGCAGGGATCAGTGCTTGGGCCCCAGCTATTCACAATCTATAGCAATGATTTGGATGAGGGAACCAAATGTAATATTTCCAAGATAAAAGCAAAAAACTGCTGATGCCGGAAATCCGAAACAAAAACAAAAGTACCTGGAAAAACTCAGCAGGTCTGGCAGCATCTACGGAGAGGAACACAGTTAACGTTTTGAGTCCGAATGACTCTTCACCAGAACTAAGGAAAAATAGAATAACCAAAAGATGTCATAGACAAAAGGTCAAAGAGGTGTTGATGGTGGTGATATTAGCTAAGAAATGACATTAAGGGTAGAAATCAGGACAAGCAAGGCACAGATAGCCCTAGTGGGGTTGGGTTGGGGGGGAAGGGATCGAAATAGGCTAAAAGTTGGAGATAAAACAATGGATGGAAATACATTTAAAAATAATGGAAATAGGTGGGAAAAGAAAAATCTATATAAATTATTGGAAAAAGGGGGATCGGAAAGGGGGTGGGGATGGAGGGGAGAGTTCATGATCTAAAGCTGTTGAGCTTAATATTCAGTCCGGAAGGCTGTAAAGTGCCTAGTTGGAAGATGAGGTGCTGTTCCTCCTGCTTGCATTGAGCTTCACAGTGAAGCAAGGCTGCAATGAAGTCAGGAGCTGAAAGGCCCTGGCGGAACCCAAACTGTGCAGAAGTGAGCAGGTTATTGCTGAGTAAGTGCCACTTGATAGCACTGTTGACGACCCCTTGATTCACTTTACTGATGATCGAGAGGAGACTGATGGGGCAGTAACTGTCAGGCTTGGATTTGTCCTGCTTTTTTGTGTTCAGGACATACCTGGGCAATTTTCCACATTGCCGGGTAGCATAGTGAGTGGAAGAGACACAGTTTTCTGCAGCCAAGAGCTGGAGTTGAGGTGGGTGTGCTGCCTGCCCGGTGCCAGGGTTCGGGACATCTGCTTTGGGCTGGAGAGGAACTTGCAGTGGGAGGGGATGGATCAATGGTTGTAGTCCATGTACGTACCAATGATGTAGGTAGAACTAGTAAAGAGGTTCTACTGAGGGATTATGAGCTGCTAGGGGCTAAATTAAAAAACAGAACCTCAAAGGTAATAATCTCTGGATTAACAGATTGGTGTTGGATAAATCAGATTAGAGAGTGTGACTCAAAGACTGGTGTGGGCGAAATGGATTTCAATTCATGGGGCACTGGCACTTGTAATGGGGAAAGGGGGAGCTGGACCATTGGGATGGTCTTCACCTGAACTGTGCTGGGAGGAGTGTTGTGGCGAATTGTTAATCAAGTTTGGGAAGATGTGATAAATTAAATTGAGAAGACAAGGCAAAATAGGAATAAGGGAAATGATGATCAGAGCGTGGCAGAAAGGGACAGGGCGTGCAAACCTAACAGTGCACCACCAGGTAAGGCTAGAGGTTACAAAAAAAGTAAAAAGACAGACCTAAAGGCTCTGTATCTGAATATGCGTGGCATTCATAACAAAATAGATGAACTGACAACACACTACAAATAAATATGTATGATCTGATAGCCATAACAGAGACATAGCTACAGGATAACAAAGACTGGAACATTCAAGGGTACATAACATTTAGAAAGGACAGGAAGCTAGGAAGGGGTAGTTCTGTTAATTAAGGATGACACTGGTAAAATTGAGAAAGATGATCTTGGTTCTGGAGATCAAGATGTAGAATCAGTTTTGGTAAAGATGAGAAATAGTGAAGGTAAGACATCACTTGTGAGAGTGGTTTATAGACCCCCTATAGTAACCACACTGTAGGACAGGGTATACAGGAAGAAATAATGGTGAGAAAGGTATGACAATAATCATGGGTGATTTTAATCTACATATAGATTGGACAAATCAGGTTGGCAAAGGTAGCCTGGATGATGAGTTCATAGGATGTTTTAGGACAGTTTCTTAGAGCAGCACGTTCTAGAGACAACCAGAGAGCAGACTATATTCAATCTGATAATGTGGAACGACTAATTGATAACCACATAATGAAGATGCCCCTAGGTAGCAGTGATCATAATATGATTGAATTTGACATTCAGTTTGACGGAGAGATGAGTGGTTCTAAGACTAGTATTTTAAACTTAAACAAGGACAATTATGAGTGCCTAAAAGCAGAGCTAGCTAAAGTGAACTGACAAATTAGGTTAAGGGATAGGTCCATAGAGAGGCAGTGGCAGACATTTAAAGGGATATTTCAGATTACTTAGAACAGATGCATTCCAATGAGAATGAAAAATTCCAAGTGGAGGACCCACCATCTGTAGTTAACTAAAAAAGATAAAGAAAAAGCATATAGCTGTGTGAGGATGGGGAATTAATAATGGAAAGTATGGAAATGGGAGATGAATTGAACAGATATTTTTCTCTCTCTTCACTGTAGATACAAATAACACCCCATAAATAATTGTGAATCAGGTGAAAGGGAGGGAGAAACTGAAAACAAATACAATCACCAGGGGAAGGGTATGAGAAAATTATTCAAACTAAAATCTGACAAGTCCCCAGGTCCTGTTGGATTTCTTCCTAGGATCTTAAAAGAAGTGGCTGCTGAGAAAGTAGATGAATTGGTTTTAATTTTCCAAAATTCCCTAGATTCTGGAAAGGTCCCACCAGATTGGAAAATGGCAAATGTGACTCCTCTATTCAAGAAAGGAAGGAAACAAAAAGCAGAAAACAACAGGCCAGCTAGCTTAACATCTGTTGTAGGGAAATTGCTGGAATCTATTATTGAGGAGGTTATAGTGGGGCACTTAGAAAACGTCAATGCAATTAGGCCGAGACAACACAGTTTTGTGAAAGGAAATCATGTTTGACTAATTTATTGGAGTTCTTGGAGGAAGTACAAGCCACATGGATGAAGGGGAACCTGTAGATGTGCTGTATTTAGATTTCCAGAAGGCATCCAACAAGCTGTTACATCAAAGGTTACTATGCAAAATAAGAACTCGTGTTGTAGAGGAACATAGGAACAGGAATAGGCCATTCAGCCAGTCGAGCCTGCTCCACCATTCAATTAGGTCATGGCTGATCACCTACCCAACACCACTCAACACCACTATCTCCATATCTCTTGATGTCATTAGTCCAATTAGCTTGATGTCCAAAAATCTATCGATTTATATCTTGAACATGTCAATGATTGAGCTTCCACAATCCTCTGGGGTAGAGAATGCTAAAGATTCGCCATCCTCTGAGTGAAGAAATTCCTCTCCATCTCAGTCTTAAATGGTCTACCCATTATCCTGAGATTATGTTCCCTAGTTTTAGACTCACCAGCCAGGGGAAACATCTTATCTACATCCACCCTGTTATGCCTGGTAAGAATTTTGAAAGTTTCAACGAGGTCACCCCTCATTCTTTGCAACTTTAGGGAATACAAACCAGTCTCCCCCAATCTCCCCTCATAAGACGATTCTGCCATCCCAGGGATTAATCTGGTGAACCTCCACTGCACTCCTTCTATGGCAAATACATCCTTCCTTAGATAAGGGGACCAAAACTATACACAATATTCCAGGTGTGCTCTCACCAAGGCTCTATACAATTGCAGCAGGACATCTTTACTGTTGTACTCAAATCCTCTTGCAATGAAGGCCAAAGTACCATTTGCCTTCCTAATTGCTTGCTGCACCTGCATGCTGGCTTTTAGTGACTCATGAACAAGGACACCAGTTCCCTTTGGACACCAACACTTCCCAACCTCTCACCATTTAAGAAATATTCTACCTTTCTGTTTTTTCTACCAAAGTGAATAACTTCACAATTATTCACATTATATTCCATCTGCCATGATCTAGCCCATTCACTTAGTCTGTCCAAGTCCTCTTGAATCCTCCTCACAACTTATGTTTCCATTCAGTTTAGTGTCATCAGTAAATATGGAAATATTACAATTGGTCCCCACATACAAATCATTTACATAAATTGTGAACAGCTGCAGTCAGCTAGCACTGATCCTTGCATTACCCCACTAGAGTGCTGTGTACAGTTTTGGTCTCCTTACTTAAGAAAGGATTTAAGTGTGTTAGAAATGGTTCAGAGAAGGTTCACTTGACAGATTCCTGGGATGGGCGTGGGTTTGTTTATCTTACGAGGAGAGGTTGGACAGGCTGGGCCTGTGTCCATTGGAGATCACAGAAGTGATCTTATTGAAACATATAAGATTCTGAAGGGACTTGACAGGATGGATGCTGAAAGAATGTTTCCCCTTGAGGGAGAGACTAGAACTAGGGGACACAACTTAAAACTAAGGGGTCTCCCGTTTAAGATGGAGATAAGGAGAATTTCTTTCTCTCGGTGGGTTGTGAATCTTTGGAACTCTCATCCCCAGACAGCAGTAGAGGAAGGATCAATTAATAATTTTAAGGTGGAGGTACATAGATTTTTGACCAACAAGGGGGTCAAAGGTTATCGGGTGCAGGCGGATGTAGAGTTGAGGCCACATTCAGATCAGCCATGATCTTATTGAATGGCGGAGCAGGCTCGAGAGGCCGAATGCCATACTCCTAACTTGTATGTTCGTATATTCATAAAGCAGCAAAAGGATTGAACTACCTGCACCAAATAGTGTTTGCAACAATGTATTTATGGGAGCTTTAATCTGTATCTAACCCTGTGCTGTACCTGTCCTGGGAATGTTTGATGGGGACAGTGTAGAGGGAGCTTTACTCTGTACCTAACCCTGTGCTGTACCTGTCCTGGGAATGTTTGATGGGACAAGCTGTCCACAATTAAGTAAAGTGTTAACTTATCTCAAATTATACATATACCGGGTAACAGACAAAACAAAAGTTTGCTTAACGCTCCGTAGCCTGAGATGATGAAGGTCCCCCCCCGCTGTTAACAGATTGGATAGGCTGACAAGTAAATGCACTGGAAGTGCATCACAAAAATACAATTACACACATGGCCTTCAATACTTTCATATGGTTACAGTGCTTTGTTCACTTATAACTTCATGTGGTTCAAATTTACTGAGGAAAAACCTCTGCCAAAACAAAGCACACAAACAATACAGTGCACAACCATCCAATTGTCTGTGCTCAACATGAACATGAACAGAACATGAACTTAATCTGTTGTGCATCACAAGCACATCTTATCAAGGGAAGGAAATGGAACCAAGGACGTTTGAAGAAATGAAAATTTCATTGACTTTATTCAGATATTTGTTTGGCAAGAAAAACAGATCGAACCCAATGCTAAAATTGCACATGAACGATCCCAATGCCATTGTCCTTATCTCAACCTAAACTGAGGAAAGGGGTTCTCAGTTTCCAGAGAGAAGCAGAACAACCAGGAATCCATAAACCAAACCACATCGAAAAGGCTGGCCAGGATAGTGTACGAGCTTTAATCTTGAGTGTCTTTGCTGTTTTCGCTGCTGAAATTATGCTGCTGGTCTATTTCCAGTTTTTCTGTCCAACAAATTCGGTCTTTCACATTGAGTTTTTCCGTCTGTCTCTCAGCCTCAGACTCAATTATTCTCTCCAATTTCTACAGGCTCTATCAAAGGGAAATTCTGTATATTATTGGAGTACTTGAGAATATTTAGACTATTGGGGGTATTTAGGTAATTGAGGTACTTAGGGGATGGGAGGGTATTATGGGGATGGGGGGTGTTTAGGGGATTGGGGGTATTTAGGGGATTGGGGGTATTTAGGGGATGGGGGGTATTTAGGGGATTGGGGGTATTTAGGGGATTGGGGGGGTGTTTAGGGGATTGGGGGGTGTTTAGGGGGTTTGGGGTATTTAGGGGATTGGGGGGGTATTTAGGGGATTGGGTGTATTTAGGGGATTGGGGGGTGTTTAGGGGATTTGGGGTATTTAGGGGATTGGGGGGTGTTTAGGGGGTTTGGGGTATTTAGGGGATTTGGGGTATTTGGAGGTTGGAAACATTCCCAATTCGGAAAAGGCCGAAAGCCGCCGACAGAAGCCGCGACTCGAGTGAGGCCCCGGCCGCCGTCACTCGCCTCCCTCCCCCCGGCTCCCGTCCCCCACCCCCCGGCTCCCGGCTCCCCCCCACCCCACCCCACCCCACCCCACCCCCCATCCCCCCCGGCCTCCCTCCCCCACCTCCCTCCGCCCGGCTCTCCCTCACCCCGTCTCCCCCTTCACCGCCCAATCCCCCGCCCCCGGTCACTCACCCTCTTCCTGTCTGCATCTCCCACAATGGCAGCGAGAAGCTGCGGAAGTCGATTGACGGGAGTAAAACCTCCCTCTGATCACTGGGTTGCCAACCCTCCAGGACTGGCCTGGAGTCCCCAGGACATTGCTCTGTGCCACCCCCCCCCCCCGGAGACCAAACATCGGGACATTCAAAAATGATTTTTTTTTTTATTGGCATTTTCTTTGAAAAAATTCTCTTTATCAGATATAAAAATGTTGAAATGGGGTGGGGGCTGTTTAGCTGACAGGCAAACATCATGGGGTAATGAGTCTTCTTGCTTTCCAATTGTCCGAGGAAGGCAGTGCCTCACAAGGGTGGATGTGTTGGCTGAATAATTTATTTGGGATTTGGAGGGTGTGGGGTTGGGGTAGTCATCTGATGAAATCTCCAGGAACACGTTCAATCGCAGTTGGCAACACTACTCCCAGGACAGGTACAGCACGGGGTTAGATACAGAGTAAAGCTCCCTCTACACTGTCCCCATCAAACACTCCCAGGACAGGTACAGCACGGGGTTAGATACAGAGTAAAGCTCCCTCTACACTGTCCCCATCAAACACTCCCAGGACAGATACAGCACGGGGTTAGATACAGAGTAAAACTCCCTCTACACTGTCTCCATCAAACACTCCCAGGACAGATACAGCACAGGGTTCGATACAGAGTAAAGCTCCCTCTATACTGTCCCCATCAAACACTCACAGGACAGGTGCAGCACAGAGTTAGATACATAGTAAAGCTTCCTCTACATTGTCCCCATCAAACACTCCCAGGACAGGTACAGCACAGGGTTAGATACAGAGTAAAGCTCTCTCTACATTGTCCCCATCAAACACTCCCAGGACAGGGACAGCATGGGGTTAGATACAGAGTAAAGCTCTCTCTACACTGTCCTCATCAAACACTCCAAGGGCAGGTACAGCATGGGGTTAGTGGAGTAAAGCTCATTCTACACTTCCTTCCATGATCATTCTGAAATGGAGATGTTTGCTGATGATTGCAATGTTTGGTACTTTTTGTACCTCCTTAGATACTGAAGCAGTCTGTGTCCATGTGCAGCAATACCTGGACAACATTCAGGCTTGGGCAGCTTCGTGTCACACAAGTGCCAGGCGATGATCATATCCAATAAGACAGAATCTGATTATCCTTCCTTGACATTCAATATTACCATCATTGAATCCCCTACCATCAACATCAATGATCAGAAACTGAACTGGACCAGCCATATAAATACTGTGGCTACAAGAGCAGGTCCAAGGCTGGGAGTTCTCTGATGGGTGGCTCACCTGCTGACTCCACAAAGCCTGTTTATCATCTACAATGTGAAAGCCAGGACTGTAATTAAATACTCTCCACTTGCCTGGATGAGTGTGGCTCCAACAGTCAAGAAGCTCAGAAGGGCCATCCAGACCAATCCCACTTTCCAGCTCTTGGCCTGTAACCCTGTAATTATGCCATCTCAAATGCAATCCCAAGCATTTCAAATGAAATGGGGGTTTCTGCTTCCACCACCCTTTCAGGCTGAAAGTCCCAAATCCTCATCACCCTCTGGGTGAAAAAAAATACTGTAAAACACCCCTCTAATATTTCTAACATGCATTTCTCTTGGATTTGTTTGGCAATAAAGACTATGTCAGAGGTTCCTTTGGAACCTCAGTGTATCTTTGTAAGGATATCCTCAGCCACAGGAAGTGGGTGATTCAGGAGTGTGTGTGTCAGGCTTGTCATTCTTAAGAATAGAGAAACCCATGACTGAGTAAACAACATGTTCAAATTGAAGGACAGCCGACAGCAATTTTTAAAATTCTCTCACGGGATGTGGGTGTCACTGGCTGGGCCAGCATTTATTGCCCATCCCTAATTGCCCTTGGAAAGGTGGTGGTGAGCTGCCTTCTTGAACCCCAGCAGTCCATATCTCCACCAATGACCTTAGATCTGTGCTTCTAGTAACTGACCTCTCTGCCAGGGGAAGTCTATCTCAACCCATCCTAATATCATACACCTCAATTAAATTGCCCTTCAGCCTCCTCTGTTTCGAACAACACAGTTTATTCAATCTTTCTTCAGTGCTAAAATTCGTCTTTCTTGACAATATCCTTATAAATCTCCTCTTGCGTGTGATCAGATCCTCGCTTAATCCAGCAGAAAATTTACTCTGTATCTAACCCCGTGCTGTACCTGCCCTGGGAGTGTTTGATGGGGACAGTGTGGAGAGAGCTTTGCTCTGTATCTAACCCGGTGCTGTAACTGCCCTGGGAGTGTTTGATGGGGACAGTGTGGAGAGAGCTTTGCTCTGTATCTAACCCGGTGCTGTAACTGCCCTGGGAGTGTTTGATGGGGACAGTGTGGAGAGAGCTTTGCTCTGTATCTAACCCGGTGCTGTAACTGCCCTTGGAGTGTTTGATGGGGATAGTGTAGTGGGTGGTCGAAGTCTAATCCAAGCTCCATCCAGTACCCCCAACTCCATCTATCCCATGTAGCACCTTTCTATTCAGAACTCTTGCCCTTCCTCAGTATCCGTTGCTCTTTGAGGCTACCAGCATCTTATACTTTATTGCCCTGTGTGGGGTTTGTTGGTGGAATTCCCTCCCTTCCAAGCACAATGAGCAAATTAGAAATGCCTGGGGCAGTTCTGATGTTGGAGGAATGGATCCTCGCAGCGCAGAATACAGAAAGCGGGAAGCAAAAACTCAACATTCAACACTGCTTCTTTTCAAGTTATTGTTTATTCTGGAAAAAAAATGATGAAAAAATAAGAAATTTACCACAGTAGAAAAACAGCCCTTTGATGACATTCAAGTTGTGGTTTATATTAACAGCATGAAGAAGAGAAAGAGTTTTTGGGATATTCCCTTGTTGATGAATCCTAAAAGTAATGTCACTCGTACTTTCCTGCACGATACATTAAAAGTTGTTACATTATACCCCATACACAGGGAGCTATACAGTGAAACCACAGCACTGTGCAACAACCCCACGTTACTGTTAGCATAGCAGGGTCACAGTCACCTCAACACCAGTTGGCAGGTATTTTATAAATGCTCGAAGAGAGTGTTAGAATCCAAGAAATTTTAAAAACAATGACTTCTGTATCACCTGCCAAACAGGAGGATTCTGGATTGGACCCCAATCTGTGCAAATTTATCATAGCTGTGATGTCAGAAGGAATCCAGTCTCAGTCTGAAACCATAGTAAAATGGGCACAGCTAGAAAAGGGCCAGAAGCATACAGGGAGAACTGTGTATTATAAAAAGGCTGTAAAACTTTATTATTTTGGGAATTGATAAGTCTGATGGTCACCTCCATATGTACCAACATCTTTTCTCATTCCTAAACCATTCTTATAGCAACCTGTAAAGCTGCCAGTCAGTGGTTTTATCATATATTCAGACATACAGAAACAAGCACACATATTAATATAAGATTATAAAATCCCAGAATTAGGACATATCAAAGATAATCCAACAATCATCCCACAAAGGGTAAGTAGGGTACCAAAGCCTTGTCCTTTTAAACAAAGTCACAAGATTGGACCACTAATTAATAGAAGTGATCCTATGTCCTGACTGGGGTAGATTCAACAACGGAGACCAAACCACGTGCAGGGCAGAGAGCAACACACCACAGTGCAAGTCACTGCCAGCCAAGCCTACCGCATGTCAGAAACAGCACCAAGAATGAACCACACAGGATCAGCTCAAGGAATTTCCAATGGTTAAAAATATGCGAATAGAATTCAATAGGAACAGAATTCAATGCTCCTGAAATGCTAACAGGAATAATGTCATTTCACATTTTTATATATAAAAAATAAGGCAATTGAAAGAAGACTTGGACAGAAACACAGCTTTGGAGCAACAACAAACCAGAAATAAATTGATGCAGACTGGGTACCCAGCTACCATTAAAACTGACAAATAGGGACTTTCACACATGCTACCCAAGCCTGATCCAAGAGTTCTAACCACCCCCCTCCACAATCTGGAGGTTCCCCAGGTTTAAGAGCTACGCACCACGTGGTTTAGTGGGGATGGACTAATTTTACAGGGGTACCTGGATCTACCCAGCAATGTATGGATATATCCAGTATTGTATGGATATATCTGCAAGGGATCTCTGTTCAGCTTTGGGCCCTCAAGTGTTTAAATAATCATGCACAGGGCTATTTCAAACAATTCCTTGCCGATGTTTCACTACACTATAGTCAATGCGTCGTACACAAAAGGCCGAAGGAAATGATTCAGTTTCCTTGAGAGCTGCGGTGGCTACATCAGTGTCCAATGGGAATAAAGGCCTTGTGTTGGTTCCAGAATTAAAAACATTTAAAATGGCAGATTCACCACTGTTAGGCAGAGTGATGATTATTTTCCATTAAGGCATCTTCTACACGGTCATCATCAGGGTACACATTCCTTGAACTACAGTTTGTTAGCATCCCTCCCCCTCCACTGCAAGATTCTCCACTGAAAACACAATGCCCAACTCAGTTCCACCTAAGTGGGAAAGCCCAGTGATTGAATCTCATCCTGCACTCTGTTAGGCCTCTCCATTTATGATGAGTTGGCAGAGGGAGGAACAGCTGAGTCATCTTGACCTTTGATGTGATCCATGCCTATCCAAGGAAGGTGTCTGATTGAAGAGTGTCCAATGCCTGCAAGTCCCAAACCCAGCGCACTGTTAAAACAGAGAAACTCCGAGTAAGTGCATAGGGAACTCAAGCCATGTGTTCCAGGATCACTAGAACAGGCCCTGAGCAGACAGAGATCAATTTGGTGTGTAGCAGGTTATGGGGAAGTAAGATGTGGGTGGCTGTGTCCCAGAGTGTGCAGTGGATTCAGAGGCTGGTTTTCACAGATTGCGGCACTGCACCTCATTTTGACCTGTGTGGAAATATTCAAAATTCCACCTTTAGAAGATCACACAAAATCCACATTTAGACAGCAGCAAAAACAGACATTGCTGGGAAGATGGTTCAGAGGGAAAATGTCTTGCTCTTTGGGTGGTGCCAACATTCACTGGAAAAGGCAGATGGCTCCTCTGACAATGATGCACACCTGTATTACTGGAGGGTTGGAATGGGGGTTCAAGCCAAAGCTTTCTGTTTTGCGAGGTGACAGAATCACTGACTTGAGGCAAGCAACCAGGAAATGGTAATCCAGAACAAGCACCAACTGACCCAGGATGGACCAGTGTACTGGGGTATGGCCTGGCTCAGGACGGGGCAGCACACTGGAGTATGGACTGGCCCAGGAGGCTGTTGGATGTCCAGGTTGGGATGAACAAATGGCTTTAAACAGGTGACCTAGCTTTAAAAGAGTTGCCATTGATTTGATACCCAGTACCTTTACCTTTCAGGCAGAAAATTATCTTTATATCTCACTGTACAGATGAAACAAACCATCTATTTCTTATTCCAGTTGAAAAGTCTATGCTGGAACAGCCCCCCATACCCCCAGTGACCATTACAACCCTCCCCATTCCCCCTCACATGAAGGAAAATATGTTTGAATTCTCACCATTGTAATTCCACCGAACTGTCAGTAATCATCCTCCTTAACATGGATGCAGAGCTGTTGGAAAATGCACCAGCTGCTAGACCCAGGCCCAGGTCATGTACCTTGGAATAGGCTCCGAACTGTCCCCTCCACAACAGGGCAGGGGGTACAGTGGGGAGCACAGAGCTGGGCAGTGGCCGGGGGTGCTGGTGAGGGGGAGGCAGGGAACCAGCAGGGTGCGGGGTTATAGTATGGAGCACAGAGCTGGGCAGACAAGGAGGTGGGAAACCAGCAGGCCGCAGGGTGTGCAGAGGGGACCACAGAGCTGGGCAGGCGGAGAGGCAGGGAAGCAGCGGGGGGCGGGGGGGGGGAGCAGGGCAGAGCATGGGGATGTATCTCATGTTCCACTACCCCACCAGGCAAAATTTTTGCTTCACTTTCTAAAGTCTTAGCAACAAGGGGTTAAGGAGGAGAGGTAATCCTGTCCTAATACTGGGTTAATTCAATCTCACTGTAGTCTTAAACTATGACTGTAACGGACAGAGAATGTTCAAAAATACGCCAGCACGCTACTACAGCACACTTTGGCAGCTGGGCAGACAAATGGCAGATGGAGTTTAACATAAAAGTTTGAAGTGTTGCATTTTGGCAGAAGGGATAGAGAGGCAATGTAGATCAATGGCACAGTTCTAAAGTGTGTGTAAGGACAGAAGGACCTGGGGGTGCACATGCATAGATCTTTGAAGGTGGCAGACATACTTAGAATGTACTTAGCAAAACATATGGGATCTTACACATCATAAGCATGGAAATTGAGTACAAAAGCAGGTTAAGTTATGCTGAATGTTTATAAAGCTTTGCCGGGTTTGGGCACAACTACAGTTTTGCATTCAGTTCTGACCACACACTTTAGGAAGGATGTGAGAGTGCAGAGTGGATTCATCAGAATGGTTCCAGGGATGAGTGATTTTAGCTACAAGGTTAGGCTGAAGAAGCTGGGGCTGTTCTTCTTGGGGCAAAGGATGCTGTCAGGAGATTTGATAGAGGAGTACAACATTATGACCGGTTTAGAAAGGTAGTCAAAGAAAAGCTGATCCCATTACTGATCATTTGAGGATTAAAGGATACAGATTTCACATTTTGGGCAAGAGATAATGGGGTGGGTGGGGGGGGAGGGGGTAGAATGTGAGGCTCAATGTTTTTTAATGCAGTGAGCAGTAAAGGCCTGGAACTCACTGCCTAGGAGGGTGGGAGAAGGAGATGGAGGAGATCAATTTCAAAAAGAAATCGGATGAGCACTTGCAGGGCTACGGGGGTAAAGATAGGACTGATTGGATTGCTCTAAAGTGAGCAACTATGCTGTAATGATTATATGATTTGCTTATTTACTATTCAAGTTAATGCACACTTCAGCAGTAAAGCATAACATTCTCATTTGTTCCCAGTTTTAGAAATGTCACAGTCAGGTTGCCTCTCCAATTGGCAAAGATTTTTTAAATTTATGGTCCACTCACAGCTACTGCCTGAATGACCAATCCTTACTACATTCCAGATCACCACAAGGCAAATCACTACCCTTACTATCCTGTTCCAAAACTAAATGGCAAAGTGCTCCTGGTTGTTGAGCATGTTTGACCATGCAGAATACATCACAAGATCCCTTTATGCTTACCTGCATTCTAAGATGGTGTCCTCACATTGTACAACATACAACCGCACCGCAACCTAACACTGCCTGAAGCAAGCAGCAGGCACAGGGTTTGAACTCAATCAATAGGAATGTGTCCTCTTTATATGAAGCTGGAACATCTAAGTAGCAGCTGAGTCTCAATATGCCTCATATAACGGACAGTTTATTGCTAATCAATGCCCAGAGATACAGTCAGCATTCATATACTGCTCCATATCCAAGCCAACTCAACTTCACAAGCATTATCAGTTTTTACCTTATAATAAAGTGACTTTAATACATTCAGTGCATCTCTACAGATAAAAAGGCCGTCTGTAAAAAAACAAACTACCACAGGATGTTGGAGAGCTGGCAGCTAAAAGTGATTCTGCCCCTTTGCCTACCCTCTCCCCTTTCCACCCACATAAAGCATGTGCAGTTTCAGATGAACTCACAACCAAAGACACACATTGCTCGGCACTAAAAAAACCTATCTCCTCCACATAGTGAAACCACATGGAACCCCTCAATCACAGGGTACCCACTCCCCCAGCAGCTCAGCTGAGGAGATCTCTGCATAATCAGTGAGAAGAACTGAACTCAAGTTGCTGGAATCTGCTTCCCTGGTCTTGTTGAGGAGATGGTCCATGGCTGTTTCGAGCCTCTCTCAGCAGGGTCTCTTCACACCAATGTGTTCTCCTCTGCTGCTCCCCCTGGGCTCTGAGCTCTGCTCTAGGAAGATTTCCATCGCACCACCACCAGCGTGGTGATGACTCCCAGGGAGAAGATGGCGATGGTTTGCCAGGTTGGTGTGCCCAGGAGGGCTTCCTATGAAACAACGTCACCAAAAATGGGTTAGACAAAAACAAGGAGCTTGCCAGTTTCCACACCCCAATGATCCAGGAGCAACAATCAATCTAAACAGATTTCATAAGCTGGGCAATAATGCAGCCAGCTCACAGTGTCAGCGTGCAATTATCAGCTTATCTTAAAATTGACATCGATGAAGAACCACTTGTGCATCCAGTCTTCCTTCAATTTACTTTCAATTTTACCACATGGCCCAGAATTCCGTTTGACTTAAAAACAGAAAATGCTGGAAAAACTCAGCTGGTCTGGCAGCATCTGTGTAGAGAGAAACATAGTTCACATTTCGAGTCGGTATGACTCTTCTTCAGAGCAGAAGAGAGGTAGAAATATAGGAGCAGAAATAAAACCCTGAACATTCCCAGCATCTGCAGTATTTTGCTTTTATGATGTTTGATTTGTTAATTTAAAAAGATTATTAACACTAAGTTTATTCAGCAGATTAGTACAATATTCAGCATGACTCAATTTGAGCATTCCCTTCTTTGGGTCAGAAGTCAGAGGTTCAGGTTTCACTCCAGATACAAAATTCACACCAACACTCCACTGCAGGACTGAGGGAGTGCTGCACTGTCGGAGGGTCAGTACTGAGGGAGTGCTGCACTGTCGGAGGGTCAGTACTGAGGGAGTGCTGCAATGTCGGAAGGTCAGCACTGAGGCAGCACTGCACTGTCGGAGGGTCAGCACTGAGGCAGCGCTGCACTGTCAGAGGGTCAACACCGAGGCAGCGCTGCACTGTCGGGAGGGTCAGCACTGCACTGTCGGAGGGTAAGTACTGAGGCAGCACTGCACTGTTGGAGGTTCAGCACTGAGGCAGCACTGCACTGTCAGAGGGTCAGCACTGAGGGAGCACTGCACTGTCAGAGGGTCAGTACTGAGGGAGTGCTGCTCTGTCGGAGGGTCAGAACTGAGGGAGCGCTGCACTGTCGGAGGGTCAGTACTGAGGCAGCACTGCACTGTCGGAGGGTCAGCACTGAGGGAGTGCTGCACTGTCGGAGGGTCAGAACTGAGGGAGCGCTGCACTGTCGGAGGGTCAGAACTGAGGGAGCGCTGCACTGTCGGAGGGTCAGAACTGAAGGAGCGCTGCAGTGTCGGAGGGTCAGAACTGAAGGAGCGCTGCACTGTCAGAGGGTCAGCACTGAGGCAGCACTGCACTGTTGGAGGGTCAGCACTGAGGGAGTGCTGCACTGTCTAAGGGTCAGCACTGAGGGAGCGCTGCACTGTTGAAGGGTCAGCACTGAGGGAGCGCTGCACTGTTGAAGGGTCAGCACTGAGGGAGCGCTGCACTGTTGAAGGGTCAGCACTGAGGGAGCGCTGCACTGTCGGAGGGTCAGCACTGAGGCAGCACTGCACTGTCGGAGGGTCAGCACTGAGGGAGCGCTTCACTGTTGGAGGGTCAGCACTGAGGGAGCGCTGCACTGTTGAAGGGTCAGCACTGAGGGAGTGCTGCACTGTTGAAGGGTCAGCACTGAGGGAGTGCTGCACTGTTGAAGGGTCAGCACTGAGGGAGCGCTGCACTGTCGGAGGGTCAGCACTGAGGGAGTGCTGTACTGTCAGAGGGTCAGTACTGAGGGAGTGCTGCACTGCAGGATGGACCTCTTTCAGATGAAATGTTAATTCAAGGCTGTTTGGCTTCTTGGATGGATATAAAACAGCCAATTGCACTATTTTAAAGAATCACGGGGAGTTCTGCTTCCATTGCTGCTAACCCCAACGACAATAATCTGCTGAACAATACTTAGCTACTGCATCCGGACACACTCCACACGGAATAATCCAGATATAAGGCTGGAGGTTTCACAGTTAAGTGAAGGGGTTAGTAATGCTACTCCGTCAGTCTATCACGAACCACACTGCAGGAAAGAACAGCACAACAATAGATCATTAATTATCATTTAAATCAGGCAGCAAGTTCTGAACACTCACCCAACCCCCATGGTCCCGAATCCACCGCAAAATATTCTCCTGGATATATTCCATAGTCCAGCTGATTATAGTTTGGATTAGTTCTGGAATCTTCTGGCACATGGCCTATAAATAATTACACATCATTCATTATATACACAACTTAAAGGGATATCTAAGGTGCTACAACATGGCCCTTCTACCGCAATATCTTGCTGCAAACAGACCCAGGTCCTGGAGTGAAGCAACAGACACTCTGATAAGTGGACAGTATAGGAGTTCAGTGTGAAGCTCAACAGAAATCAAGAGGCTAGAAAACTGGTATGTTTGGTTTGAAACTTTTACTATAAAAGATTTGCTGAGTCATGTCCACCTTATCCATCAGTGTACAGACCTGCAGGGTTATTTGTGGCTGAGCTGCAAATCACAGCCTGAGTGACAGAGCTTCCTGTCCTGGGATTACCAACCCTCCAGCATTGCCCTGGAATCTGTTAGAAACATGGGAGTAAAATCAGTGGACCATAAGAAATAGCTGCTTTTGCATTTTCTTTGAACATTTTATTTAATTTGGAAATACTGGAGAACTGTTTGATCGATAGCCAAGAATTGTCCAATCGGGTCTCTCGCTTTGCAATTGGCATAGAAGGCGGAGCACAGTGAAGATTTGCATATCAGGTGACCAATGGCACAAATGTGAGGGTGGGGCAGCTGGAGGTCATGTAATGAAACTTCCCAGAGTACATTCAGATTCTGCAACTCTAACTTGCTCTGGTCTTAATACCTAGTTGGCTGTTGAAAGGAATCTGGCACACCCACTAACTGGAGTATCAGTTTAAATTCCAAAAGTCTAATTGCATTCCGATAATAATCCAACAGAGTGAGGTTCAATAAAAGAAAATATCGGTCAGCTGTGGTGAAACAGAGATTAAAAGTTCCCTGCAGTTCTCCAGCGTCATAGTTTCCATTATTCACTGTTTCACCCAGAGCAGAGCCCCAGCAGTAAATCAGCGCTGGGTTCAACTCAGACAGACACAGTGGATGAGCTGATGTAAAGAAACTATTCTTTACAACTATCCAACCCAAACTATTTCCCTCCGAATATCAGAGTGTGGTGAGCAAGTTATAACTGCAAACCGCACTGTACAATAGAGACCAAAAGGGCACATAAAATTGCATCAATTGCTGGAGATTAACTCATCCTTAGATAAGCTTTTGATGTCATAAACAGCAGAGCTCAAAAAACGAGTTAATCCCACTGCCCAGACAAACAGAGGAAAGTGGGGTGGGGCCGGCGCTAGAGCAAGCGTGGGTGGCGCCAGAGCGAGAGGGATGGCGCCAGAGCGAGAGAGGGGTGGCGCCAGAGCGAGAGAGGGGTGGCGCCAGAGCGAGCTGGGGTGGCGCCAGAGCGAGAGAGAGGTGGCGCCAGAGCGAGAGAGGGGTGGCGCCAGAGCGAGCTGGGGTGGCGCCAGAGCGAGCTGGGGTGGCGCCAGAGCGAGAGAGGGGTGGCTCCAGAGCGAGAGAGGGGTGGCTCCAGAGCAAGATAGGGTGCAGCCAGAGGGAGAAATGGGTGGCACCAGAGGGAGTGAGGGATGGCGCCAGAGGGAGCGAGGGATGGTGCCAGAGGGAGCGAGGGATGGCGCCAGAGGGAGAGAGGGAAGAGAGCGAGAGAGGGAGGCATGCTGACACACACACATACGCACACATGTGCAGATAGATGGAGCCAAACAAGCAGATACATACAGATAGATGGACACACAGACACATGAAACAAGTAGGAACTTGTCCAGGAGAAGCAAAGGCAGCTTTATCCATTGAAACCCATCTCCCATCAAGACCCTTCCCCTCTTGTGCACCGACTCTATCACCCTAACAACTCAAATAAAGGAATTTGAGTACCCATCTTAAAATTACTTTTCACTTATTAAATTTCTATTTCGTCTGGCTTACCTTGAAGTTGCATTTTGCCTTTATCTTATAGACTACAGAATTTAAGATTTGATATTGCTTGATGCTCCATTAATCTTCTTTCCTTTTAGATTGTAGAGCTTGTGCTTCTCTAACCTTTCCTCACAGTTCAGCCCCTTTACACTTGGGATTATTCCCCTTATCCTCACCATCTGTCCATGTCCGATGCACAAGTCTCAGTTTTGTGTTTGTTTATACCTGTCCCTCTCTGGGTAACTGGGAATTACTGCCAGTCTCATTTGGTGAATACTTTGGATGTCACTCTTGCAACATTGCATCTGAGTAACCCTGGCCCTGGGAAGCTACCAGAATTCAGATTAATTTGTTTGCCGCTGCATCAACACCCCTCCTGCCCTCCCCTACAGAAAGCAGCTGTACCTTCACAACAAGCTTGCAGGCAAAGTAGAAGAGAGTCACCACTCTCCCCCAGTTGATGACTCCATCAGCAAACTGTTCCTTGGCCACTCTGAAAAACATTTCCTTGGGGCACTTGCTGCCAATGTTTTCGATCATCCTGTGTGCAGGAGGAAGCTCAAATTAACCAGGCTGACTAGTATAACCATAAAACACACTAGGTTACAGGATGCAAGCCAGAAACCAGCTAAGAATTTCAGATACCATCAGATCACATCCGCTGCATTGTACAGCATTCTGCTTACTGCTCTTCACTTTTTAGGAATTTGTTCCCTCGGCCAAGGGTTGGTGTTGAATTTCCTTCCTGGTGCAAGACCTGATCACAAGGTTACTGAGGGTTAGCAAGCAGGAAATTCCAGGATACAGGATTGGAAAGGTTCTCACCTATCACATGCTGCGCTGTTGCAGAGCTTTGAAATCACGGACTGCAACATTACTCAATGCAGCATTTTATAGAAAACCAAAAATAAAAATCTCACAACACTGAGTCTGCACAAAACATGCAATCTGTGGAAAAACTGACATTAAATCAGGTAACTGGTAAATGCCATTAAGTGTTTCATTCAGATTAATTGCTTTGAGAGGAATTATGGTTAGGTTTATGTTTACTGGCTCAAGTCCAGATGCAAGTGATGGGATTAAGGTTTCCTCAATCTACTGGCTGGGAGTATAGGCAGCATGAGTTCAGTCCCCACTTCCACCTCCTCTAGTGACCTACCATTGAAAGTTGATTCACCCAAGACCCAAAAAACTGACTAGTAACGAAATGAAGTGTCAGGCAGTAATGGAGGCCAAGGTTCCAGCTCAGCGCACATGTCAATTGGCTGCAGCCTCACCTCTGTAACTCCATGTTGCTGTCAAGCTCATCCCCAATCTGTCGCAGGCAAACGCCAAGACGCTTTACATCGGGGTTACATAGTTCATCCTCTCTACCCCCGAGCTCTGTGATGGTTAAAGGTTTTTCACAATCCTCGGCTCCTCGATTCGTCCGATCAATGATAAATCTGAAATTTTAAAAAGATCATTATTCTGCTGAGGTTAATGACAAAACTAATGTCATAAACTTAATTGCCACTGGTCAGTTAACCTGAAATGGCCACACATTAACATTCAAACAACATTTAATCGATTAGAAATATTTTCATATCCATGTGACCTTCACTGCCTCTCTCCAACCACACAATCAAGCACATCCCATTCCAGGAGACTTGCTACAGAGTTTCCAGAATTTTTCCCCCCATAGAGAACCAGCTAGATATTGTCTGGGTCCTGACAACAAGACTCAAGGTAAATCCTGGTAAATCACAAACGTATTCCCAACACATTAATAAGCTTACCATTCCTCACCAATAGTCAATGCCACCTTCCTACATTTGGGAGAGTCAAAAGGCTCCAAGACAGAGCAGGGCTGAAGGGCAAGTCAGTTCTTCCTGAACTTGCAATAACCTAGTGAAGCTGCTGAGGGAAGAGGAGAGTAGCAAACTCTTCCTAAAAATAGTTTGCCTAAAACTGAGGTCCGACTGATTTAGATCGCCACTGCGCAAGGTGAATCGGTGTAGAGCCCTTAAGGGGACAGACCAGATTAGCTAAATTGCCAGCACCAAATTCCAGAGCCCAGGCTGTGGGCAATGTAACACACAAGCTGGTATTAAATTTAAAAAAGGGGAGGTAATGGCATAGCGGTATTGTCGCTGGGGACCTGGGTTTGAATCCCGCCACGACAGATGGTGGAATTTGAATTCAATAAATAAAAGCTGCAAAAGTCTAATGATGACCATTGTCGATTGTTGTAAAAATCCAACTGGTTCCCCTTTAGGGAAAGAAATCCCACTTCCTTTCCTAGTCAGACCTACATGTGACCCCAGACCCACAGCAATATGGGTGATTCTTAACTGCCCTCTGAAATGGCCGAGCAAGCCACTCAGTTGTGTCAAACCACTACAAAGCTTCAAAAAAGAATGAAACCAGACAGACCACCCGGCATCGACCTAGACACCGGAAATGACAACTGCAATCACAGCCCTGTCGACCCTGCAAAGTCCTCCTTGCTAATATCTGGGGGCTAGTGCCAAAATTGGGAGGGATGTCTCACAGACTAGTCAAGCAACAGCCTGACATAGTCATCCTCACGGAATCAGTGGTCCTGGTCCTGTGAAGAACGGGGCACATGGGAACACCACCACCTGGAAATTCCCCTCCAAGCCACTTGCCATCCTGACTTGGAAATATATCACTGTTCCTTCACTGTCACGGGGTCAAAATCCTGGAACTCCCTCCCTAACACCACATGGACTGCAGGAGTTGAAGAAGGCAGCTCACCGCCACCTTCTCAAGGGCAACTTGGCATGGGCAATAAGTGCTGGCACAGCCAGTGAAGCCTGAGGAGATTTTGGGGGGGGGGGGGGGGGGGGGGGGGGGGGGTAGAGAGAGAGAGAGGGGTGGGGGAGAGCAGGGGGAAGGGGAGCAAAGGGGAGGGAAGAGAGAACGGAGCGGGGGGAGGGAAGAGAGAGAGAGGGGGCAGAGAGAGGGGAGCAGGGGTGGGGGGGGAGAGAGAGAGAGAGAGAGAGAGAGAGAGAGAGGGGGGGGAAGGGTTGTCGGGGGGGAGAGAGAGAGGGAATAAGAAAAACAAATTAGACACATACCCCCGCAGAAGTGTGACTCCTGTACGCATAATCTTCTCACTAGCTTGGTCTGAAAGAGAAACACAAAGTTAGGGAATGTTACACCAAACAAGAAACCATTACTGCAGCCCTGCCCGTGCACAAAGAGAAGCCTTCAGACCAGGCTGAGGCAACACTACCCACTAATGGCCAAGCATCTTGTGTATCACAAACAGCATCAGCACAATATCAGCCACAAATTGTAGAAAAACACACTATTAACATACAAAATTGTCCAACAGAACCTCTCAGAGGCATGGTTAGACAAGAAATGGACAGCAATCCAAGCAGAAGATAAAAGGAAGGTGGCTGGTCAAACCTATCCCCCAACCCCAGCCCTCCTCTCTCCCCATCCCACCCCCCGACATCCCTCCTCTCTCTCCACCGCCTCACCCTCCGGCACCGCCCTCTCTCCCCACTCCCTCGGCCCATCTCTCTCTACCTCCCCCCCGCCACGGCCCCCCCTCTCTCTCCCCAACCCCCACCCCCCGGCCTCCCCCTCTTTCCCCATCCCCCACCCCCCTCTCCCCAACCCCACCCCACCCCCACCCCCTCCCACCCCTCTCTCTCTCCCCCCCACCACCCGGGCCCCTCTCCCTCTCTCTCCCTCCACCTGCCCCGGCCCCCTCTCTCTCCTCCTCCCCCCCAACCCCTCTCTCTCTCCCCCCCACCCACCCCTCTCTCTCTCCCTCGGGCCCCTCTCTCTCTCCCTCCTCTTCCCCCCCACCCCCGGGCCCTTCTCTCTCCCTCCTCTTACCCCCCACCCCCAGGCCCCTCTCTCTCCCCCTCCTCTCACCCCCACCCCCTCTCTCCCCCTCTTCTCCCCCCCAGCCCCCTCTCTCTCCCCCCCACCCTCTCTCTTTCTCCCTCCCCCAACCCCCGGGCCCCTCTCTCTCTCTCCCCACCCCCGGGCCCCTCTCTCTCTCTCCACCCCCCGGGCCCCTCTCTCTCTCTCCCCACCCCCGGGCCCCTCTCTCTCTCTCCACCCCCCCGGGCCCCTCTCTCTCCCCACCCCCGGGCCCCTCTCTCTCCCCACCCCCGGGCCCCTCTCTCTCTCTCTCCCCACCCCCGGGCCCCTCTCTCTCTCTCTCCCCACCCCCGGGCCCCTCTCTCTCCCCACCCCCGGGCCCCTCTCTCTCTCCACCCCCGGGCCCCTCTCTCTCTCTCTCCCCACCCCCGGGCCCCTCTCTCTCTCTCTCCCCACCCCCGGGCCCCTCTCTCTCTCCACCCCCGGGCCCCTCTCTCTCTCTCTCTCCACCCCCGGGCCCCTCTCTCTCCCCACCCCCGGGCCCCTCTCTCTCCCCACCCCCGGGCCCCTCTCTCTCTCTCTCTCTCCCCCCCCCGGGCCCCTCTCTCTCTCTCTCCCCACCCCCGGGCCCCTCTCTCTCTCTCCACCCCCCGGGCCCCTCTCTCTCTCTCCCCACCCCCGGGCCCCTCTCTCTCCCCACCCCCGGGCCCCTCTCTCTCCCCACCCCCGGGCCCCTCTCTCTCTCCACCCCCGGGCCCCTCTCTCTCTCTCCACCCCCCGGGCCCCTCTCTCTCCCCACCCCCGGGCCCCTCTCTCTCTCTCTCCCCACCCCCGGGCCCCTCTCTCTCCTCCCCACCCCCGGGCCCCTCTCTCTCTCTCTCTCCCCACCCCCGGGCCCCTCTCTCTCTCTCTCCCCACCCCCGGGCCCCTCTCTCTCTCCACCCCCGGGCCCCTCTCTCTCTCTCTCCCCACCCCCGCGCCCCTCTCTCTCTCCACCCCCGGGCCCCTCTCTCTCCCCACCCCCGGGCCCCTCTCTCTCCCCACCCCCGGGCCCCTCTCTCTCCCCACCCCCGGGCCCCTCTCTCTCCCCACCCCCGGGCCCCTCTCTCTCCCCACCCCCGGGCCCCTCTCTCTCTCTCTCTCTCCACCCCCGGGCCCCTCTCTCTCCCCACCCCCGGGCCCCTCTCTCTCTCCACCCCCGGGCCCCTCTCTCTCCCCACCCCCGGGCCCCTCTCTCTCCCCACCCCCGGGCCCCTCTCTCTCTCCCCACCCCCGGGCCCCTCTCTCTCTCCACCCCCGGGCCCCTCTCTCTCCCCACCCCCGGGCCCCTCTCTCTCCCCACCCCCGGGCCCCTCTCTCTCTCCACCCCCGGGCCCCTCTCTCTCTCTCTCCCCACCCCCCGCGCCCCTCTCTCTCCTCCACCCCCGGGCCCCTCTCTCTCCCCACCCCCGGGCCCCTCTCTCTCCCCACCCCCGGGCCCCTCTCTCTCCCCCACCCCCGGGCCCCTCTCTCTCCCCACCCCCGGGCCCCTCTCTCTCCCACCCCCGGGCCCCTCTCTCTCTCTCTCCCCACCCCCGGGCCCCTCTCTCTCCCCACCCCCGGGCCCCTCTCTCTCTCCACCCCCGGGCCCCTCTCTCTCCCCACCCCCGGGCCCCTCTCTCTCCCCACCCCCGGGCCCCTCTCTCTCCCCACCCCCGGGCCCCTCTCTCTCCCCACCCCCGGGCCCCTCTCTCTCCCCACCCCCGGGCCCCTCTCTCTCCCCACCCCCGGGCCCCTCTCTCTCCCCACCCCCGGGCCCCTCTCTCTCCACCCCCGGGCCCCTCTCTCTCCCCACCCCCGGGCCCCTCTCTCTCCCCACCCCCGGGCCCCCCTCTCTCTCCCACCCCCGGGCCCCTCTCTCTCCCCACCCCCGGGCCCCTCTCTCTCCCCACCCCCGGGCCCCTCTCTCTCCCCACCCCCGGGCCCCCCTCTCTCTCCACCCCCCGGGCCTCCTTTACCGGTTCTGCGCGACCCGGCTTCTGCCTGGTTCACGGGCCAGGACCCACGGCCGCTGCTGTTTCTCCTCCTCTGTCCATCGGCGTCTCCGCAGCCGCAATCCCCGGCCTCAGCCATTTCCACCACGGGGGACTCAGCACCTCCTCCGCTGCCGCCGACTCCGAGGCTTCGCGGCCTAACCCGCGGCCCCGGCTGCGCTTGCGCACGCGCTGTTGCTAGGGCCGGTGCGCAGGCACGGCCACGCCCCCTCGCCGGGTATGCAAATTAGCTTGTCACTCCGCCCCGCCCCCAAAATCATCGAAAATAATTAAATATTTAATGAAATAGACTTCAAAAAATTAACCTGACACCCCCGAGGTTAATGATGCAGCTTCTCTCCCCAGCCCCGGAACAGAAAAGACAGAGTATCCTATGGAGAAACATGACAGCTGTTTTACACAGCAAGATCCCACAGTCAGGGATGAGGGTGAGTGAATCATGTGGAGGGGGGATGAGGGTGAGTGAATCATGTGGAGGGGGATGAGGGTGAGTGAATCATGTGGAGGGGATGAGGGTGAGTGAATCATGTGGAGGGGGGATGAGGGTGAGTGAATCATGTGGAGGGGGATGAGGGTGAGTGAATCATGTGGAGGGGATGAGGGTGAGTGAATCATGTGGAGGGGGGATGAGGGTGAGTGAATCATGTGGAGGGGGATGAAGGTGAGTGAATCATGTGGAGGGGGGATGAGGGTGAGTGAATCATGTGGAGGGGGATGAGGGTGAGTGAATCATGTGGAGGGGATGAGGGTGAGTGAATCATGTGGAGGGGGGATGAGGGTGAGTGAATCATGTGGAGGGGGGATGAGGGTGAATGAATCATGTGGAGGGGGATGAGGGTGAGTGAATCATGTGGAGGGGATGAGGGTGAGTGAATCATGTGGAGGGGGGATGAGGGGGAGTGAATCATGTGGAGGGGGGATGAGGGGGAGTGAATCATGTGGAGGGGGGATGAGGGTGAGTGAATCATGTGGAGGGGGGATGAGGGTGAGTGAATCATGTGGAGGGGGGATGAGGGTGAATGAATCATGTGGAGGGGGATGAGGGTGAGTGAATCATGTGGAGGGGATGAGGGTGAGTGAATCATGTGGAGGGGGGATGAGGGTGAATGAATCATGTGGAGGGGGATGAGGGTGAGTGAATCATGTGGAGGGGATGAGGGTGAGTGAATCATGTGGAGGGGGGATGAGGGGGAGTGAATCATGTGGAGGGGGGATGAGGGGGAGTGAATCATGTGGAGGGGGGATGAGGGGGAGTGAATCATGTGGAGGGGGATGAAGGTGAGTGAATCATGTGGAGGGGTGATGAGGGGGAGTGAATCATGTGGAGGGGGGATGAGGGGGAGTGAATCATGTGGAGGGGGATGAGGGTGAGTGAATCATGTGGAGGGGATGAGGGTGAGTGAATCATGTGGAGGGGATGAGGGTGAGTGAATCATGTGGAGGGGGGATGAGGGTGAGTGAATCATGTGGAGGGGGGATGAGGGTGAATGAATCATGTGGAGGGGGATGAGGGTGAGTGAATCATGTGGAGGGGATGAGGGTGAGTGAATCATGTGGAGGGGGGATGAGGGGGAGTGAATCATGTGGAGGGGGGATGAGGGGGAGTGAATCATGTGGAGGGGGATGAGGGTGAGTGAACCATGTGGAGGGGATGAGGGTGAGTGAATCATGTGGAGGGGGGATGAGGGGGGAGTGAATCATGTGGAGGGGGATGAGGGGGAGTGAATCATGTGGAGGGGGATGAGGGTGAGTGAATCATGTGGAGGGGATGAGGGTGAGTGAATCATGTGGAGGGGGGATGAGGGGGAGTGAATCATGTGGAGGGGGGATGAGGGGGAGTGAATCATGTGGAGGGGGGATGAGGGTGAGTGAATCATGTGGAGGGGGGATGAGGGGGAGTGAATCATGTGGAGGGGGGATGAGGGTGAGTGAATCATGTGGAGGGGATGAGGGTGAGTGAATCATGTGGAGGGGGGATGAGGGGGAGTGAATCATGTGGAGGGGGGATGAGGGTGAGTGAATCATGTGGAGGGGATGAGGGTGAGTGAATCATGTGGAGGGGGGATGAGGGGGAGTGAATCATGTGGAGGGGGGATGAGGGGGAGTGAATCATGTGGAGGGGGATGAGGGTGAGTGAACCATGTGGAGGGGATGAGGGTGAGTGAATCATGTGGAGGGGGGATGAGGGGGAGTGAATCATGTGGAGGGGGGATGAGGGGGAGTGAATCATGTGGAGGGGGATGAGGGTGAGTGAATCATGTGGAGGGGATGAGGGTGAGTGAATCATGTGGAGGGGGGATGAGGGGGAGTGAATCATGTGGAGGGGGGATGAGGGGGAGTGAATCATGTGGAGGGGGGATGAGGGTGAGTGAATCATGTGGAGGGGGGATGAGGGGGAGTGAATCATGTGGAGGGGGGATGAGGGTGAGTGAATCATGTGGAGGGGGGATGAGGGGGAGTGAATCATGTGGAGGGGGGATGAGGGGGAGTGAATCATGTGGAGGGGGGATGAGGCTGAGTGAATCATGTGGAGGGGGATGAGTGTGAGTGAATCATGTGGAGGGGGATGAGGCTGAGTGAATCATGTGGAGGGGGATGAGGGTGAGTGAATCATGTGGAGGGGGATGAGGGTGAGTGAATCATGTGGAGGGGGGATGAGGGTGAGTGAATCATGTGGAGGGGATGAGGGTGAGTGAATCATGTGGAGGGGGGATGAGGGGGAGTGAATCATGTGGAGGAGGATGAGGGTGAGTGAATCATGTGGAGGGGGGATGAGGGTGAGTGAATCATGTGGAGGGGGTTCTGTCTGGCAGAAATTGGACAAAAAATAACCAGGTCTGATTGTAAATTATTGATGCCAGTTTGGTTCACTGAATAACAAGCTCACCTGAGCCAGAAGCTGGTGGTTTCAATCTGGGCTGATTCCAGTGCAAGCCCCCCCCTCCCCATGCCCCTCGCCCACCTCACGTCTCCCCCTCCCCTCTCCTCCTTCCCCCTCCTACTCCTCCCCCCTCCTCCTCCCCCCTCCCCATCACCCCCCTGTACTGAGGGAGTGCTGCACGGTCAAAAGTGCCTTTATTAATGAGAATTTTAACTGAGGTCCAGTCAGTCTGTTTATTTGGATGTAAAAGATCCTATTCGAAGAAGAGCACTTGTCCTGTCCAATATTCGATATTGTCCTGTCCTCAGCTCACAAACGGGTTTACTGGTTATTTTCCTTGGTGCTGTTTATGGGACCTTTCAAACTGACTCACATCCCACTTCCTGTAAGAACTCCATCCCATTCTCTCAGTTCCTTCACCTCCGTCGCATCTGTTCTGATGATGCCACTTTCAAAAACAGTTCCTGTGACATGTCTTCCTTCTTCCTTAACCGAGGTTTTCCACCCACGTTGGTTGACAGGGCCCTCAACCGTGTCCGACCCATCTCCCACGCCTCTGCCCTCACACCTTCCTCTTCCTCTCAGAAACATGATAGGGTCCCCCTTGTCCTCACTTTTCATTCCACCAGCCTCCGCATTCAAAGGATCATCTTCCGCCATGTCCAGCATGATGCCACCACCAAACACATCTTCCCTTCACCCCTCTGTCGGCATTCCATAGGGACTATTCCCTCCGGGACACCCTGGTCCACACCCCCATCACCTTCAACACCTCACCACCCCACCCCCCCCGCCCCCCTCCGCCACGGCACCTTCCCATGCAATCACAAAGGGTGCAACACCTGCCCCTTATCCTCCTCCCTCCTCACCGTCCAAAGGCCCAAACAACCCTTTCAGGTGAAGCAGCGCTTCAATTTAGTCTACTGCATTCGCTGCTCCCAATGCACTCTCCTCTACATTGGAGAGACCAAACGCAGCCTGGGTGACCGCTTTGCGGAACACCTTCGGTCTGTCCGCAAGCATGACCCAGACCTCCCTGTCGCTTGCCATTTCAACACACCACCCTGCTCTCATGCCCACATGTCCGTCCTTGGCCTGCTGCATTGTTCCAGTGAAGCTCAGCGCAAACTGGAGGAACAGCACCTCATCTTCCGACTAGGCACTTTACAGCCTTCCGGATTTAACATTGAGTTCAACAACTTCAGATCATGAGCTCTCTCCTCCGTCCTCACCCCTTTTTCTCCTTTTTTCAAAATTCATTTTTAGTTTTTATCCACTTATTTTTATTTATTTTCATTTTTATTCATTGTTTTGTCCCCAACTTTTACCCTATTTTTGATCTTTATTCCCCCACCCCCACCAGGACCATCTGTCACTTGTTCATGTTGTTCTTTCCAGGGCCCTTACCCTTGTCCTGCTATTACCACATCCTGCTTTCTGTCCTTAATGCCACCATCAGCACCTCCTTTAGCCAGAACCACTACCATTAACACCCTTTTGTCCTTTTGTTTATGACATCCCTGTCAATCTCTCCTTTGCCCCCACCTATTGCTGGCCTTCTATCCATAGAACCATAGAAAAGTTACAGCACAGAAGGAGGCCATTTGGCCCATCTTGTCCATGCCAGCCCGAGGATACCCAGGTGCCCTTTCTAATCCCAACTTCCTGCGCCCAGCCCATAGCCCTGCAGCTTACAGCACTTAAGGTGCAGATCCAGGTACTTTTTTAAGAAGTTTAGAGTTTCTGCCTCCATCACCAACTTGGGCAGCAAATTCCAGACACCCACTACCCTCTGTGTAAAAAAGTTCTTCCTCATGTACCCCCTACACCTTCTGCCACTTATCTTGAATCTATGCCCCCTGGTTCTAGAATTCTCCACCAAGGGAAACATTCTATTCCCATCATAATTTTGTACACCTCAATCAAGTAACCTCTCAGCCTTCTTTGTTCTAAGGAAAATAACAATAACAACCTATTCAATCTCTCCTCGTAGCTACACTTTTCTAACCCTGGCAACATTCTTGTAAACCTCCTCTGCACTCTCTGCAGAGCTATTACGTCCTTCCTGTAATGTGGTGACCAGAACTGCACATAATACTCCAGTTGTGGCCTCACCAGTGTTTTATACAATTCCAACATTATATCCTTACTTTTATATTCTATACTGCCAATGAATGAGAGCATTCCATATTCCTTCTTTACAACCTTGTCTATTGAACTGCTGCCTTTAGGGACATGTGTACTTGTACGCCAAGATCTCTCATCTACCCCTCTTGGTATATTCCTATTTATTTTGTAATCCCTGTAACTGTTTGACCTCCCTAAATGTATGACCTCACACTTCTCTGTGTTAAAATCCATCTGCCACTTTACCACCCACTCCACCAACCCAGCTTCACCTGCTCCACCCCCCTTAAATAGTATACATTTCATCACATTTTTACTTCTCTTTAGCTCTGAAGAAGTCAGACGGACTCGAAACATTAACTGTCTTTCTCTCTGCAGATGTTGTTAGACATGCTGAGTTTTTCCAGCATTTTCTGTTTTTGTTTCAGATTTCCAGCACCTGCAGTATTTTGCTTTTATCTTTCAAATTGACTGTTCCATTTGCCTATATAGCAACTACCAGTTTTGAAATGGTGCTTTAAATATAGAAGAAGATCCCAAAATTAACTTTAACACCTATGTGTTCTATTGTACTATTGTTGTTGACATCTTTTGATGATCTGCTTCTATCACTGCTTGTTTGTCGCTACAACCACACCAACCCCCTCCACCTCTCTGTCTCTCTATCTCTCCGCCCCCCACACACACACCTTAAACCAGCTTATATTTCAGCTCTTTCCTGGACTCGAACTCAAGTTCTGTCGAAGGGTCATGAGGACTCGAAACGTCAACTCTTTTCTTCTCCGCCGATGCTGCCAGACCTGCTGAGTTTTTCCAGGTAATTCTGTTTTTGCCCAAAATTCAAATTGCATTTCAAAATATTCAAATAATTCATGTTCCCCCAACATGAGAACTCAATACTGTAACCTCACACATGTTCATTGAAGGGATGTTTCAATCTTTAGTCGGAACTGATGAACATTCTGGCCGGACAAGGTTGCTGATCAATCTAGGAGCTGATTTGGTTACAGAATATAGTTTATGCTTAATCTATCAATGCCCCCATGTGCATGGCTTACTGTGGCACCTAACTTAGTGTCATCAGATACTAGGCTCTTTATTCCTTCATCCAATTCATTGATACATATATTGAAAAGCTAATTTCTCAGTGGTAGCTGAGACCGCTAGTCACAGAAAATGTCGGAAAAACTCAGCAGGTCTGACAACATATGTAGAGAGAGAAACAGAGTTAACATTTCGATTCCGTATGACTCTTCTTCAGAGCTGAAGCTCCAGAGCTCTGAAGAGTCATATGGACTCGAAATGCTAACTCTGTCTCTCTCTCTCTCTCCACAGATGCTGTCAGACCTGCTGAGTTTTTCCAGCATTTTCTGTTTTTATTTCCAGCATCCACAGAACTTTGCTTTTACTACTAGTCAATAGAAAAATAGAAACTAGGAGCAGGAGTAGGCCATTCGGCCCTTCGAGCCTGCTCCGCCATTCATTATGATCATGGCTGATCATCCAACTCAATAGCCTGCTCCCACTTTCTCCCCATACCCTTTGATCCCTTTCACCCCAAGAGCTATATCTAACTCCTTCTTGAAAACATACAGTGTTTTGGCCTCAACTACTTTCAATGGCAGTGAATTCCACAGGCTCACCACTCTCTGGATGAAGAAATTTCTCCTCATCTCAGTCCTAAATGGTCTACCCTGTATCCTCAGACTATGACCCCTGGTTCTGGACTCCCCCACCATCAGGAATATCCTTCCTGCATCTACCCTGTCTAGTCCTGTTAGAATTTTATAGGTTTCTATGAGATCCCCCATCATTCTTCTGAACTCCAGTGAATATAATCCTAACCGACTCAATCTCTCCTCATATGGCAGTCCCGTCATCTCAGGAATCAGTCTGGTAAACTTCGCTGCACTCCCTCTATAGCAAGAACATCCTTCCTCAGATAAGGAGACCAAAACTGCACACAATATTCCAGGTGTGGTCTCACCAAGGCTCTGTATAATTGTAGCAAGACATCCCTGCTCCTGTACTCAAATTTTCTTTCTATGAAGGTCACATACCATTTGCCTTCTTTACCACCTGCTGCACCTGCATGCTTACCTTCAGCAACTGGTGTACAAGGACACCCAGGTCTCGTTGCACATTCCCCTCTCTCAACTTATAGCCATTCAGATAATAATCCGCCTTCCTGTTTTTGCTACCAAAATGGATAATCTCACATTTATCCACATTATACAGCATCTGCCATGCATTTGTCCAGTCACTCAGCTTGTCCAAATCACACTGAAGCATCTTTGCATCCTCCTCACAGCTCACCCAGCTTTGTGTCATCTGCAAGTTTGAAGATATCATTAAATATCATTGGATATATTAAATCATTAATATATGTTGTGAATAGCTGGGGTCCCAGCACCAATCCCTGCGGTACCCCACTAGTCACTGCCTGCCATTCAGAAAAAGGCCCGTTTATTCCTACTCTTTGTTTCCTGTCTGCCAACCAGTTTTCTTTCCATCTCAATACACTACCCCCAATCCCATGCACTTTAATGTTACACACTAATCTCTTATGTGGGGCTTTGTCGAAAGCCTTCTGAAAGTCCAAATAAACCACATTCACTGGGTCTCTCTCATCAACTCTACTAGTTATATCCTTGAAAAATTCCAGATTTGTCAAGCATGATTTCCCTTTCGTAAATCCATGCTAACTCTCTCCGTTTCTGCCATTGTTTTCCAAATGCTCAGCTATTAAATCTTTTAGAATGGACTCTAGAATTTTCTAGAATCTCAGAAGATGACCACCAATGCATCCACTATTTCTAGGTCCACTTCCTTAAGTATTCTGGGATGTAGATTATCAGGTCCTGGGGATTTATCAGCCTTCAATCCATCAATTTCCCCAACACCATTTCCTTACTAATGCTGATTTCTTTCAGTTCCTCCCTCTCACTAAACCCTGTGTTCCCCAACATTTCTGGTACGTTATTTGTGTCCTCCTTTGAGAAGACAGAACCAAAGTATGTACTTAGTTGGTCAGCCATTTCTTTGTTCCCCATTATAAATTCCCCCGTTTCTGACTGTAAGGGACTTACATTTGTCTTCACCAATCTTTTTTGCTTCACATACCGATAGAAAATTTTACAATCAGTTTTTATGTTCCCCACAAGCTTATTCGTGTACTCTATTTTCCCCTTCTTAATCAATCCCTAGGTCCCCCTTTGTTGAATTCTAAACTGCTCCCAATCCTCAGGTCTGTTTTTTTTTAGCCAATTTGTATGCCTCTTCCTTGGATCTTAAGGTTTCAGGACAGGATGTGGTGTTTTGCCTGTGTTTTTGTAAGTTTTAACCGAGTCATGGTGACTTTGTGTCGGGTACTGGGAATAGGTTGTTTCAAACCTTGGGTTTTGTGGGGTTGTGGGTGATTCAATAAAGCAATTGTGAATTGTCAGAAGAAACTTGTTTCGCTGGTCATTCTGTTCAAGTCATACACTTGTGAATCTGGTGTTACGAATTTGAGTGTGGGAAGGGTCTCCGAGGGAAAAGGGGAACCACTACAGGAAGGAAACACGGACACTTTCGAGGGACAGGACCCCATGATAAAAAATCCTTGATCAAATTTTAAGAAGGCCAGTAGGTCAGATCAGAAATGATAAGGAAATTAACAGATCCATCCCGAACTGCCTTCAACTGAGTGACATGCTCGGCCATTTCAGAAGAGTATCCAAGCCATCAAATTGTCTTTGACCTTGTTTCTCGTCTCCATGTGTCAGCCTGGCCCTGTGTGGGAGCATCACGGGTAGGTGTTGGGAAGGGTATGAAGTTAGAGCACTAGAGGGATGGGTTGAGATAGGAGAGTTAGGCTACAGAAGGGTGGCTGTTGATGGGAGAGTTAATGTAGTATTATTCAAAGACTTGAGCAGAAACTCAAGGCAGACACTCCCGAGGTAGTGCTGAGGGAGCGCCGCACTGTGGGAGGGTCAGTGCTGAGGGAGCGCCGCACTGTGGGAGGGTCAGTGCTGAGGGAGCGCCGCACTGTCGGAGGGTCAGTGCTGAGGGAGCGCCGCACTGTCGGAGGGTCAGTGCTGAGGGAGCGCCGCACTGTCGGAGGGTCAGTGCTGAGGGAGCGCCGCACTGTCGCAGGGTCAGTGCTGAGGGAGCGCCGCACTGTCGGAGGGTCAGTGCTGAGGGAGCGCCGCACTGTCAGAGGGTCAGTGCTGAGGGAGGGGAGTTCCTGCTGACAACCTGTTCAGCTGGATTAAAAGTTTCCCTGGCACTGTCGAAAGATGTGAATTAGAAATTGTTATTCATCACATTTGATGTTGTGAGGTTTACTATCTTGGATGTGAAATATTTTGGAAGGTACCATGATCACGAAAGCTGTGATTATTAAGGCAGTTTCTCTCCTTAAGGCAATTATGGATAATCACTGACGAATCACAACTTCCCATTTATTTGCACATGTAATCATTTTATTTTGATTGTAATGCTCTACAAAAATACTCAGTATTTTCTTCTGAAATGGGTCAGGGACAGCACAGACAACACATTTATATCCCATGAATAGTTAATTTAAAAAGTTTAACAACTCCTTACATTAATTAAACAGCTGAAACTCTAACAACCACTGGATTGTCTGCTCCCTCTGAGACAGGAGGAAGGAATTGCACTTATGTAACAATAGGATAAATGTACACCTGTGTGGACACACGTACATGTATGTACACAGTTGTGCATACACAAAATCACATGTACACTTTTGCATGCACAGCACACACACAACATACACTCACAGCAATACTCAAATATTGAAAATCTGAGACAGCCTAACTCCAATCTGTCACAATGAACAATACGACAGTGAACTCATAATCTGCTCTCAGCCACAATCTCCCATTGAATTATTTATGTTTCCTATTCTGAGGAAGTTAGCCCTGTCTCCCACTGAAGGGCAATGAAGCTTGATAGGCAAACTATTCGTCCCCATTTGAACCACAAGTGCTGGCTTTTCATTCTGCTTCACTATAGAGGGGAGATCCCCCCCCCCCCCCCCCCCCCCCCCCCCCCCAACCACCCGCCTAATTATTAAAAACCCCGTCGGGTGTGTCCTATAGGGAAGGATATCTGCCTCCTTACCTGGTCTGGCCTACACATGACTCCAGACCCACAGCAATGTGGTTGACCTTTAACTGTCTCTGAAATGACCAAGTGAGATCAGACTGCAGCAGAAAAGCTGAAGAAGAATAAAACCAGGTGGAGAACTCAGCATCAACCTGAGCACCGGACAGCGCCTTCTGCCCAGTGTCAAGCATCACCTGATGTAGTCATCCTCACGGAATCGTGCCTTACAGCCAATGTTCCAGAACCTCTATCACCATCCCTTAGTATGTCCTGTCCCACCAGCAGAACAGACCCAGCAGAGGTGGCGGCACAGTGGTGTACAGTTGCCCTGGGAGTCCTCAACATCGACTCTGGACCCCACAAAGTCTTATAGCTTCAGGTCAAACATGGGCAAGGAAACCTTTTGCTGATTACCACATACTGCCTCCCACCCCCTAAACCCCCCATCAGCTGATGAATTAGTACTCCTCCATGCTGAACTCTACTTGGAAGAACAGAGGGTGGCAAGAGTGCAGAATGTACTGTGGGTGGAGGACTTCAATGTCCATCACCAAGAGTGGCTCGGTAGCATTACTACAGACGGAGCTGGCTGAGTCCTAAAGGACACAACTGCTAGATTGGGTGTGCGGCAGGTGGTGAGGGAACCAATGAGAGGAGAACCTACTTGCTCTCGTCCTCACCAATCTACCTGTTGCAGATGCATCTGTCCATGACAGTATTAGTAGGAGTGACCACTGCACATGTCCTTGTGAAGACAAAGTCCCATCTACACATTGAGGATACCCACCATCGCTTCGTGTGGCCCTACCACCATGCTAAATGGGATGGATTTCAAACAGATCTAGCAACGCAAGACTGGGCATCCATGAGATGCTGTGGGCCATTAACAGCAGCAGAATTGTACTCAAACACAATCTGTAACCTCATGGCCTGGCATATACCCCCCTCCACCATTACCATCAAGCCAGGGGATCAACCCTGGTTCAATGAAGAGTGTAGGAGGGCATGCCAGGAGCAGCACCAAGCACACCTAAAAATAAGATGTCAACCTGGTGAAGCTGTAACACAGGACTACTTGTGTGCCAACCAGCATTAGCAGCAAGTGATGGACAGAGCCAAGGAATCCCACAACCAATGGGGGTCAATCTAAGTTCTGCTGTCCTGCCACATCCAATCATGAATTGTGGTGGACAATTAAACAACTCACTGGAGGAGCAGACTCCACAAATATCCCCATCCTCAATGATGGAGGAGCCCAGCACATCAGTGTAAAAGGTAAGGCTGAAGCATTTGCAAAAATCTTCAGCCAGAAGTGCTGAGTGGATGATCCCTCTCAGCCTCCTCCAGAGGTCCCCAGCATCACAGATGCCAGTCTTCAGCCAATTTGATTCACTCCACGTGATATCAAGAAATGGCTGAAGACACTGGTTACTGCAAAGGCTATGGGCCCTGACAATATTCTGGCAATAGTACTGAAGACTTGTGCTCCAGAACTTGCTGCACCCCTAGCCAAGCTGTTCCAAGTACAGCTACAACACTGGCATCTAGCAGGCAATGTGGAAAATTGCCCAGGTATGTCCTGTTCACAAAAAGCAGGATAAATCCAACCCAGCCAATTGCCACCCCATCGGTCTACTCTCGGTCATCAGTAAAGTGATGGAAGGAGTCATCAACAGTGCTATCAAGCAGCACTTGCTTAGCAATAACCTGCTCACTAATGCTCAATTTGGGTTCTGCCAGGGTCACTCAACTCCTGACCTCATTACAGCATTGGTTCAAACATGGACAAAAGAGCTGAACTCCCGAGGTGAGATGAAATTGCCCATCCTTGACATCAAGGCAGCATTTGACCGAGTGTGGCATCAAGGTGCCCTAGCAAAACTGAAGTCAATGGGAATCAGGGGGAAAACTCTCCACAGGTTGGAGTCATACCTAGCACAATGGAAGATGGTTGTGGTTGTTGGAGGTCAAGCAACTCAGCTCCAGGACATCACTACAGGAGTTCCTCAGGGTAGTGTCCTCAGTCCAACCATTTTCAGCTGCTTCACCTTCCTTCCAACATAAAGTCAGAAGTGGGGATGTTGACTGATGATTGCACAATGTTCAGCACCATTCACAACTCTTCAGATACTGAAGCAGGCCATGTCCAAATGCAGCAAGACCTTGACAATACCAAGGCTTGGGCTGTCAAGTGACAAATAACATTTGTGCTACACAAGTGTCAGGCAATGACCATCTCCAACAAGAGAGAATCTAACCATCACCCCTTGACATTCAATGGCATTACCATCGCTGAATCCTCCACTATCAACACCGACACACAGTAGTAGCAGTGTATACCACTTACAAGATGCACTGCAGGAACTCACCAAGCCTCCTTAGACATCATCTTCCAAATCCACAGCCACTACCATCTAGAAGGACAAGGGCAGCAGACACATGGGAACACCACCACCTGGAAGTTCCCCTCTAAACAACTCACCATCCTGACTTGGAAATATATCGCTGTTCCTTCACTGTCGCTGGGTCAAAATCCTGGAACTCCCTCCCTAACAGCACTATGGCTGCAGCTACACCACATGGACTGCAGTTGTTCAAGGTGGCAGCTCACCACCGCCTTCTCAAGGGGCAATTAGAGATGGGCAGTAAATGCTAGCCTTGCCAGCAATGCTAATATTCCATTGAAGAATAAAAACAAAATAGGGTTGAGACCTCCAACTCCCCCCACCCCATTACGGGGGGAGGGGATGGGGGTGGGTGAGGGAGACATCCACCTCCCAGCTTTCCCATTATTGGGGGTGGGGGTAACCTCTCATGAGACATCCACCACTCCCACCCACCCCCCACCACCCCAGGCCATTGACATCATACCACTATCTTCAAGGACCTGTTACATTGAGCCACCCTGAACAATGCTCACAGTTACTCCCTCTGAGTCTGTTATTTCCAATCTACAGATCTAGAACCATATAGAAATTTGTTGCTTTCTTCTTCTCTCAACCTCCTATTCCTTCATGTGTCTGAGTCCCAGAACATCCCTTACATCCTGTTGCATGTGGAAGACAATTGTTTACTGAAATTAACATTCTGCTCGAGTGTCATAATTGAACATCCCAGGTATTTGATCAGAATGGCTCTCATTTTAAAGTGTTGCTATAATCCTCCCATCATCCTCACTCCCCTCCCAACCCTACCTCTCCTCCCCATCCCCACTCCCCCAACCCCAACTCCCCATTTCCCCAACCCCCCACCGCAAATATAACTCCCAACTGATTGTTAACATTATTTCTTGGTATTTGTTCCTTTCTGATAGTTTGTGACATTGTTCACATTGTGCTGGGATTTTTTTGCATCATTGGATTATTTTGAAAAATACAAATTCATTCCAGTTGGGGTTTTGCAGTTTTCAAACTTTTAGTAAAACCAGAGCCTGTTAAACAGCTGAATGTTCAGTGAGGGTACCGTGAGAAAGACGAGGGTCCAGTGAGACAGACGAGCACCCCATTGACAGAGAGTGACCACTCTCTACTGAGTTTCTTGTTAAAATTGTTTTGCAGCATATCTTTTAGAACGTTGAAGGCCCGAGGGCAGAGTCTAAAATGGACAAACAAACTCCACAGGAGTTACTAAACCTTGGCACTTAATTCATCTTTTTTGTCCTGTGACATGTCATCCATTTCAAAGGCATCCTCCTCTTCTGCCAGCAGTTCTGCCCTTTCGAGCCCTTCGTCGTCTGTATCAACTTTCAGGTAGCCATTTCTCCCAGGTGCCTCTTCCTCATTCTCATTCATGGGGACAGTGGGTTCATCACTTCCATTACCCCTGATGTAGACACACGCCGAATATGCCGGGTGCCTCTCCAGCCTGTCCTGCACCATCTGCTGGATGTACATCAGAGGAATGGGCAGACAAGCAACGATGATTAGGAGGATCATCAGGGCCAATGCCCAATCAGGATACTCCAGCAGCACCTCCTCTGCCTAGTGGAAACACAGAAAAAGTCAACTTAAGAACATAAGAAATAGAAGGACTAGGCCATTCGGCCCCTCAAGCCTGCCCCACCATTGAATAAGATCATGGCTGATCGGCCCCAGGCCTCAACTCCTCTTTCGTGCCAGCTCCTCATAGCCCTCAACTCCCCGATATTTCAAAGATTTATCTATCTCTGCGTTAAATACTTTCGGTGATCTAGCCCCCCCCAACGTTCTGGGGTAGAGAATTACAGACATTCACTACCCTCAGAGAAGAAATTTCTTCGCAACTCAGTTTTAAATGAATTATTCTGTAACTATGTCACCTAGTTCAAGATTCCCCCACTAGTGGAAACATCTTCTCAACATCTACCCTGCCAAGCCCCCTCAGAATCTTGTACATTTCAATAAGATCACTCCTCATTCTTCTAAACTCTAATGAATAAAGGCCTAACCTGTTTAGCCGTTCTTGATAAGTCAACCCCTTCATCCCAGGAATCAGCCTGGTTAATCTCTTTTGAACTGCCTCCAATGCCAGTGTATCCTTTCTTAAATATTGAGACCAAAACTGTACACAGTACTCCAGGTGCGGCCTCACCAATACCCTGTACAGTTGTAACAGGACTTCCCTATTTTTAAACTCCAACCCCCTAGCAACACAGGCCAAAATTCCATTTGCCTTCTTAGTTACTTGCTGCACCTGCACGCTAACCTTTTGTGTTTCATGCACAAGAACATCCAGATCCCTCTGTGCTGCACTTTTTGGAGTCTCTCTCCAATTAAATAATAGTTTGCCTTTTGATTCTTCCTACCAAAGTGCATGACTTCACAATTTCCTACATTAAACTCCATCTGCCAAGTTTTTGCTCACTCACTCAACCTATCTATATCCCCTAGCAGATTCCTCATGTCCTCATCAGAACATGCCCTCCCATCTATTTTTGTATTGTCGGCAAATTTGGATACATTACACTCTGTCCCCTCCTTCAAGTCATTAATATAGACAGTAAATAATTGATGTCCTAGGACTGATCCTGGTGGCACTCCACTAGTTACATCTTTCCAAATTGAAAAAGACTGATTAATCCTGACTCTGTCTTCTGTGTGCTAACCAATCCTCAATCCATGCTAATACATTACCCCCAATACCGTGAGCTCTTGTGCAATAACTTATGTGGCACCTTACTAAATGCCTTCTGGAAATCCAAATACACCACATCTACCGGTTACCCTTTATCAACTCTGCTTGTTATATCCTCAAAAAACTCTAACAAATTTGTCAAAGATGAATTTCCTTTCACAAAACCATGTTGATTCTGTTTGATTGTGTTAAGCTTTTCTAAATGTCCTGCCATCTCTTCCTTAATAACGGACTCTAGCATTTTCCCAACGACCTTTATTAGGCTGACTGGCCTATAGTTTCCTGCTTTTTGTCTCCCTCCCTTCTTGAACAGGGGCTTCACATTAACGGTTTTCCAATCTGCTGGAATCCTCCCAGAATCCAGACAGTTCTGGAATATTTCGAACCATTGCCTCCACTATCTCTGCAACCACTTCCTTTAATACCCTTGGATTCAGGCCATCAGGTCCTGGCGACTTGTCTGGCTTTAGTCTCATTAGTTTATCAAATACTTTGTCCCTCATGATAGAGACTGTTACAAGATCTTTCCTTTCATTAGCTCCTTGCTTCTCTGATATCTTTGGGATATTTATAGTGTGCTCCACCGTGAAGACCGATGCAAAATATTGGTTTAAACTTATCTGCCATTTCCCTGTTCCCAGTTATCAATTCTCCAGTTGCATCCTCCAAGGGTCCCACACTCACTTTAGCCACTTTCTTTCTTTTTATATACCTGTGGAAGCTCTTGCTGTTTGTTTTTATATTTCTTGCCAATTTACTTCATAATCAATTTTCTCCCTCTATTAGCTTTTTAAGTCATCCCCTGCTGGTTCCTAAAAAATTCCCAATCCTCTGGCCTACCTCTAGTTTTCGCCATTTTTTATGCCTTAGATTTTGATTGGGATACTCTCCTTGACCACCTTTGTTAACCACGGGTGGTTCATCCTTCTCATCGAGTCCTTTCTGGACAGGATAAATTTTTGCTGAGCGTTGTGAAATATCTGTTTAAATGTCTGCCACTGCTCATCCACTGACTTTCCCCTTAGTCTGTTTTTCCAACCTGCTTTAGAAAATTCATTGTTCATACCTCTGTAATTGCTCTTATTGAAGTTGAGGACACTGGTTTGAGATTCGAGTTGCTTGCCCTCAAACTGAATTTGAAATTCTATCATGTTGTGATCTCTACCCCCTAGAGGATCCTTAACTATGATATCTCACCTTAATCCCACCTCAAGGAAGTCTTACACTGAAGTCTAAATAAACTTCAAGTGGAAGCAACATCCAAGACATCTAATTTACATTCGAGGCAGAAGTACAGCCCCAGCCATCACCATGAGGTTTCAGGTTGCTAATATCCTGTCTCCAATGAACACAAAGTAAAACAGCACCAACAAGCATCAGGTATAGTCAGGGAGAGGATCCCAGGTGTGGCACACTTCTGCCATAAGGAGTACTCATTTGGGAGCTTTACTCTGAATCTAACCCCGTGCTGTACCTGCCCTGCGAATGTTTGATGGGGACAGTGTAGAGGGAGCTTTACTCTGTATCTAACCCCGTGCTGTACCTGCCCCGGGAATGTTCTAAGCACACTGGTATGTCAAAGAGAGGAATTGCTCCAGAGTTTTTTCAGTAACATTCATATAAATTGTAAAGATTTGAATCTAATCTATGGTATGAGGCAGTAAACATCTTGGGTTAGATATTAGGTTTCATCAGATGCCTGTGCACCACATTGCCTATACATGGACTGCAAAGGCTCAATTTACCTTTCCCACCTTTCTAAAGGCTCAAGGAGCTTTGCTCCCTGCCCCACCCAAGCAGTGGTGCACCTGTGTAAATTTCACCAGCGCAGCGATGTTGCTGTTTCACCCTCCCCACACCCTGATCAATGTTGCTCTGCAAGTTGCAAAGAGCAAGGAATCCAGCTACTCTCTGATAATCAGGACTCTCAACTTTATCTGCATTAAAGACAACCCATGCTGCACTGAACATTCCCCGTCATCTGGCTTAATGAAAATAATCTTGAGATAAGCTGCGATTGGTCTCACCTTCTCTTGGTTCCATGCTCGATATTGTGGATGCTTGATGCACATGCGGATCAAACTGGCTAGAAGTAGAGCCACCATCATGCTGGGACAGAGAAACTTCCACAGATACTTGTACAGAACAACAGGACGATGACCAATCATAGCCTGGATATCATCCATAAACCTACAATAAACAACATCTGTTACAACTCACTCAGAATTTCCGTCCAGAGTTAGTGGCTGGAGGAATAACAAAATCATCTCCATCACTATCCAGTCACAATTCCTATAAGTGTTTAATGGGGACAGTGTGGAGGGAGCTTTACTCTGTATCTAACCCCGTGCTGTACCTGTCCTGGGAATGTTTGATGGGGACAGTATAGAGGGAGCTTTACTCTGTATCTAACCCTGTGCTGCACCTGTCCTGGGAGTGTTTGATGGGGATAGTGTACAAGAGGATATTGAGTTTGTCATAGAATGTTGATTCAGTTCCCAATCTTTCTTTGCCAAGATCTTCATTCTGGAACCACCTTCAACCCATGAAAAGCTCTTACCCCCCATCCCTCAAACATGGCATTAAGCAAATGGCAAGTGATGGTCGGTACCAGGAGTTGATGCGAGGTACTTTGAGCAGGACATCTCACCCTGAAATGTGGGTGCCCAGAACCTAACCACAGCAGCACACACGTCCCCACAGCCTGTATTCCTCATAAACACCAACCCTAACCACCCCCCGCTCACCACTTTCACAACATTCCAGCTACTGTCCCAAGTGCCAGAATTTCCTCGCCACAGACGCTGACCTGTGTGTGGTACAAGGACTGACGCAGGAAAGTTTGTGTCTTGTTCACCAACTGAGATTCTAATGTCAAAAATTCCAGAGAGAAAGAAGGAACAGGAGAGAGGAAGAGAGATGAAATGGATAGAGGGAGTGAGTGACCCAGACATGATGAATAAACAAAGTATCGGCCGAATCTTCCATGGAGTGGCAATCATCTTCGGATTTTGCGAAGAGAGTCGGATCTGTCCGAAGTCTCCAATTTAAATCGGAGTTTCAGAGGATTCCAGACGCAGGGTAATTGCCCAATGACGGTGAAACTTCCCAGGCAAATCCCATGTAATCCTAGGGTGGGGCTTCAGCGGGGAGGACCCCCAGCACTTCTTCTGGGGTTCCTCCAGGGCACAATCCCCGGGAATGGAAGATCTGGGCCATAAAAGCAGCAGCAGCAGCAGGATGAGAGTGAATGACAGAGTCGACATGTGGATAGGGAAGATGTGGTGAAAAAGATAATGATCATCAGGTGGATGATCGGTGTTTAATAATTGGAGTTAGCATAAGAAAGAGCAAAAGGAAACGAGAAAAGAGAAAGAGGGAGAAATAGAAAAGATTGACAACAATTAACAGAGAGAATGAACACTGAAAATGGAGCCTGAGCTCTAAGACTGGGAACTTACCTGTCAGTTCCATAGATCCAAGCCACAGCAATCAATTCAAACAGAACCACCAAGATCAGAGGCAGTGTTGCAGAGTAATCATCAAACATGGTGACAAAGTAGTTACCAGACCGTTGTGTAAAAATCATTCCAATAACAAATGCCAGGATGCAGCAGACCACTGGAAAAAAAGAAGACAGGTGATACAAAGGATCTAGGGGACAAGTGAGGCTTTAAGCAGGTTTGAGGGGCTCAATGGCCTCCTCCTATACCCTTTTCCCTTTTACTGTGCAGAAAAAGCAGAACAGAACAGGCATTATTCTTCATGGTTCAGAGAGATTAAATCAGTGTCGAATTGGGAAGGCACGAAGCTGAATCTGAGCTCAACAACAAAAACTTATATTTATATAGTGTCGTAAATATCCCAAGGCCCTTCACAGGAGCAACTATCAAACTAGAAATTGACACTGGGCCACATAAGGAGATATTAGGACAGGTGACCAAAAGCTTGGTGAAAGAGGTAACTTTTAAGGAGTGTCCTAAAAGAGAGGGGCTTGGAGGGGTTTAAGGAGGGAATTTCAGAGCTTAGGCCCCAACTGCCAATGGGGGAATGATTAAAATCAGGGGTGTGCAAGAGGTCAGAATTAGAGAAGACCAAAGATCTCGGAGGGTTCCAGGCTCGGAGCAAACTACAAAGATAGGGAGGGGTAAGATCAGGCAGGGATTTGAAAACAAGAATGAGAATTTTAAAATTGTGACATTAATGTTCTGGGAACCAATGTAGGTTATTGAGCATAGGGGTGATGGTGAATGAGGCTTGGTGTGAGTTAGGACAAGAGCAACAAAGTTTTGGATGACCTCAAGCTTATAGAGGGTAGATTGTGGGAGGCTGAACAGGAGTATGTTGGAATAGTTGAGTCCATCGATAACAACAGCATGGATGAGGGTTTCAGCAGCAGATGAGCTGAGGCAGCACCCGTCAGGTGATGTTACAGAGTTGGAAATAGACAGACTTAGTGTTGGCGTGGATATGTGGTTGAAAGATTGCAAACCAACTGATTTAATCTTAGACTTTTACCCGGGAGAGGGATGGAGACGGTAGCAGGGGAATAGAGTCTGTGATGAGGATGTCAATGGCTTCAGTTTTCTGAACATTTTGTTGGAGGAAATTTCTGCTTATCCAGTACTAGAGTTGGACACGCAGCACGACAGCTTGGAGAGGCAGTGCAAGGGTCGAGAGAGTTGGTGGTGAGGTAAAGCTGAATGTCAGCAGCGACATGTGGTAACTGATGCTATATTTTCAAACGATCTCACTGAGGGTCAGCATGTAGATGAGAAATAGGAAGGGGTCAAGGATAGATCCTTGGAGGACACCAGAGGTAACAGTGTGGGAGCAGGAGGAGAAGCCATTGCAGGTTATTCTCTGGTTAACAGATAGATAAGAATGGAACCTGGTGAGTGAGTCTTTCCCAGTGGGACAATATTGGAGGATGATGGACTGGTCAAAAAAGGCTGCATACAGGACAAGGAGGCCAACTGAAATGGGGACAGAGGTTTTCCGGGTCCACAGTTTTGAACATTGGTCTCACTGGGTATTTGACAAACAACCTTTCAGCCCCTGCCAGTCTCAATTCAGTCACTCCAGCGCACATTACCTGTGAAAATGGACTTCCTTCTGGACAGACAGGGGAAGTTGTCAAGGAGGGGAGTGAGAATCCCCTGCATGTTCCCAAACATTGTGCTCAACCCCAAGTTCAGCAGCATCAGAAAAAACAGGATAGACCAAAATGGCGAGGCAGGGAAGTGTGTGATGGCTTCTGTGAAAGCAATGAAGGCAAGGCCTGTACCTTCAACACCCTGGGGCAGAGAGAGATTCAACAAATCAGTCAAACTTCATCAAGCAACACCTCATTTTCAGGCAATATCAATTAGGGCTGTGATAGTAATAAAATCTCTCCTCAATCACCCCCATTGTACTGAACCCCAATGGGTTAAACCCCTTCCCCATTCACTCCCATTGTACTGAATCCCAATGGATCAAACCCCTTTCCTTTCATCCCCATTGTACTGAATCCCTAACCGAATCCCAATAGACTGAGCCATTTCCTATTCATTCCCAGCTTGATAAACAGGCAGGAACAAATTACCTTTTGCATTTCTTGTTCGAGTTTGCATTGCTGGACGTGATAAGGGATTAAGTCTGATCTCCTGGAGTCAAACCATTCTCTGTATTGCTTGTTCGACACAGTTGAAAAGTTGAGAGATTCTGGAATTAAACTTGTGTTTAAAACTCCATTATCAATCAAGTCAATCACTTTGAGGCTGTTCCTGAAACACACAATCTATAAATCAATAACTGTAATCTACTAATAATTTACAAATCAAAAGCTACACACCATAAAAGCCTGAACCCGCCACTGACAATCAACTCCCAACGACTCTCATCAACAAACTCAGCACGGTCCAGAGACTGAATGGGAACATTTCTGGATCCCTCATTAAACCTCTCCTACAATTGGCAGAGCATTAACCCACTGACTGTACAATAACTTAAAACTTCATTTACACTTTAAAATCTGTTCACAGAAGCCATTATATAACCCTTTCATAAAGCTATAGATATTCAATTATAATCCCACATAATCGCTATTCAAGCCCCATATTTAACTGCTTCTTTAACAGAATAACATTTTATAAAGGAAGTGACATTGCTCAAAGCTCTCACTATCGCCGAAAGTAAACAGGTGCCAAACCTTTGCACACATTTCTGGGTGAGTACGTTAGCTCGGAATCCCAGCACTGCAAACACAACCAATGTGGCAAACACAGACGTCAGGAAGTTGATGACGGAGACGAGGTAAGCATCAAAATGGCAGTTATTGGTGCGGGTATTGTAGCTGGAATAAGCAATGACACTCCCAAAGCCCAGGCCCAGGGCAAAGAACACCTGGGTGGCAGCCTGTCGCCATACTTGTGTGTCAACCAAAATCTCAAGCTGCAAAAAACACAAACAGACTTAAATAGGGACGGTTATCTGGTTAGAATTTTACAGTAATCATAGAAAATGGAGTCAGGATTTTACCATAATTATCCCTTCACTGGGAACATAACATCACTGAATTTACCTATTAATGTAAAACTTCCACTATCAGATTCCGAGCATGGGGTTAGATACGGAGTAAAGCTCCCTCTACACTGTCTCCATCAAACACTCCCAGGACAGGTACAGCACGGGTTTAGATACAGAGTAAAGCTCCCTCTACACTGTCCCCATCAAACACTCCCAGGACAGGTACAGCATGGGGTTAGATACAGAATAAAGCTCCCTCTACACCGTCTCCATCAAACACTCCCAGGACAGGTACAGCACGGGGTTAGGTACAGAGTAAAGCTCCCTCTACACTGTCTCCATCAAACACTCCCAGGACAGGTACAGCATGGGGTTAGATACAGAATAAAGCTCCCTCTACACCGTCTCCATCAAACACTCCCAGGACAGGTACAGCACGGGGTTAGGTACAGAGTAAAGCTCCCTCTACACTGTCTCCATCAAACACTCCCAGGACAGGTACAGCACGGGGTTAGATACAGAGTAAAGTTATCTGACACTGATCTCTGTAAATCACAGACTCAGGGACAAATCAGTTTGTGCTGTTTATATATTATCATTAAGAAATGGGGTATGAATGTCACAAAATATTTTCACTTTAGACTCCTGTGGGTTTGGAACAGAAGTGTTTTGCTCCTTTCTCAGCCTCACACTGCAGCTCTTCTCAGGAGAGCCCTCAGGGGCACATTCCAAGTAGCTGCCTGCAGAAGCAATGAAGCCTCACCAAGACAGGACAGTGAGGGGTTAGAGGGAGAACAAGCAATGAACCTGCAATTTCTAAACAAACCCAATGGGGAGAATGATTGTTTGGAACTCTGTCAGAGGGCCAGACTCAACCAACTGTGGGACAGGGCTGCAGAGATCAGCTGGTTTTGATCCCCACTGTGTGTGTGTAGATGTAAGTCAGGACAGCAACAGGGAACTCATAATTGGCTCAATACCCTTGAGCAAGACAGGGTAAAATTCAGCCGAGGCACCAGGTGCACATCACACCAAGTGACCTCTGCTGGGAACCAGGGGCCCCTCCCCCCCCCCCCCCCCCCACCCCCCCGTCAGTGTCAGAGTGAAGCCCCTCCCCCAGTCAGTGTCACTGAGTGAAGCCCCTCCCCCAGTCAGTCTCCCTGAGTGAAGAGCCTCCCCCCAGTCAGTCTCTCTGAGTGAAGCCCCTCCCGGCCTGGTCAGTCTCACTGAGTGAAGCCCCTCCCGGCCTGGTCAGTCTCACTGAGTGAAGCCACTCCCGGCCTGGTCAGTCTCACTGAGTGAAGCCCCCTGCCCGCCCAGTCAGCGTCACTGAGTGAAGACCCCCCCTCCCCCCGGTCAGTGTCAGTGAGTGAAGCCCCTCCCCCTGGTCAGTGTCACTAAGTGAAGCCCCTCCCCTGTCTCCCCTTTACCTTCGGAGTGAACATGTAGCGAATTCCATCCAAAGAACCTTCCAGAAGGAGGCCTCGAATGAGGAAGCAGAAAAGGACCACGTAGGGGAAGATGGAGCTGAAGTACATAACCTGCAGGAAAAATGGTGTCGCTGGTGTTATAATAATTCTTAGTGCAAAGCATAAATGCTCAGTAATCATGTGTAAGTGTCTATGAGAAAAAAGACATCATATTTGGAAATATAACCAATCCCAATCAGAACTCAAAGGGGCCATTCAGCCCATCCCAGAACTCCCCTCATTCAAACCTACGTGGACCCAAATCTCTTGTGCCACAACCCATACCCCCAGACTCTCCTCACTCAGCTGAGCTGTTTCCCCCTCCAACACCAAGATCACTTAGTTTCACCCCTGCATTGTCCATCTCTGTCCTGAGACCTCCACCACCAAATCCCTATTTTGTCATTTCCAGTCTCTCATTCCAGATCTCTCTATCTCCACATTCCATAAACGCCGCTGTATCCTGCGTTCATATCCTGCCCTGTACTAAGCCTCACTCATCCAGCACACTTGTCCTGTTAGCTTGCTCTGTGCCCCAACATTCCATTCTAAATCTTTATTCTTGTCTTGAAGTCTTGCTGCAACCTTCTGTCTGTAACCTCCTCCAGACTTCTCATTCCCTCCTGCGGCCTTTAGCTTTCCCACTCTTGTCTTCTGTGTATTTCATCCTCTCCCATTATTTGCAGAACGTAGGACTGAGCAGGAGCGTGCCATTTGACCCTTCGAGCCTGCTCCACCATTCGATAAGATCTGTTAGTGGTCTCAACTCCACTTTCCTGTCTGCCCCCCATAACCTTTGACTCCCTCATTGATCAAAGATCTGTCTATCTCAGCCTTGAATATATTCCATGCCCCAGCCTCCAATGCGCCCTGGGGGAGAGAGTTCCACAGACTCACACACCTCAGAGATGCAAGTGGAACTGCCTAACGCTCTACATTCTGAACCTGACCCCCATCCCTATAACCTTCCCTACATCTCCCTGTAAAGCTTCTCAAATTCCAACTCTTATCCCAAGCCTTTAAACACCTTAAACTCTCCTTTCTAATTCTGCCAAAGCCCTAGTGACATTTTATAACCTAAAGGAGCTGCATCAGAGGAATTTGTTCCTCTCCATAGCAGCCAGCCAATATTCTTATTCAAAAAGGTGCTCCTCTTTTTGACAAACTGATTCTCTCTGGGGGTTCTCTGGGGCAGCAGCTACACTGATCAGCAGCAGGATCACGGTTTACATATTTCCAGATGGGACTTTCATCCAGACATGTCTATAGAATCTGATCCTCTTCCTCCTCAATTAGCTAAAGAAGGAATACTGGGATCCCTTGGACACAGACTGGGAGCCCCACCCGCCAGCAGCCGTTGTCACTGATTATGGAAGTGAAGATACTGAATATCTGAGGGTCACCCATTACCTTCCCTGAGGATTTGATTCCTTTGATCATGGCGAGACAAACAATAACCCAGGCAGCGAGCAGGCATCCAGTCATGGTGAGATCCAGACCTCCATTCTCATCGATGGAGTCAGTGATGTTCAAGGCTTCACGGTACCAAAAGTAGGTGGTGGCGGAACTCTCTAGGCACTCGGTGACTGCAGCAGAGAACAGACAGAAGATCAGGACATTGGCAACGGGAATGTGGAAGGGAGGGAAGGGGAGAGAGGGAGGAAAGTTTGTGAAGAGGTAATAATTGGGGAAGATTGGCTGTGAATGAGCCCCCACGTACCTGCTGCTGTCTGGTTGGGGAGAGAGGGACAGGACTGCCAGGGCAGTGGATACTGGAATGAGTGACCAAAGTAAAAGAGACTCCAGGCGATGATGACATTGTAATAGAGCGAGACAAGGGAACAGACCTAGAGAAACCAGAAACATGGACATCAGTGACCTCAACCTGAACACATTCAAAGCAATATGAGAGAATCCACCACCACTGTCTCCCACCACCACTATCTCCACCCACTGAGGTCTCCACACCACCCCCGTCTCTCCCCAGTGTCTCCCCCACAACTGTCCCTACATCCCCATGTTTCCCCTACAACTGACCCACCTCAGTTCACCAACTATTGTCTCCCCACCGGACTGTCCCCGCCCCAGCACCTTCCCCAGCCCCAGTGATTCCCCTCCCAACACGGCCCTGACAATCTTGCCCATCACAGATTAATCAGTGGAACGTTGTAGCATTGGCTCCCACCATTCACACCCACTCAGCTGTGTAACAAATCTATCCCGCTCTGAAGCGGCACCCCCACATCCCACTCCCCACTCACACTCCTTCCTCTCCAACCCACCCACTCACCCACCCTCTCCACCCCAGTGGACTACTAATCCAGAGACCCAGGGTAATGCTCAGGGGCCCTGGGTTTGAATCCCACCACAGCAGGTGGTGAAATCTGAATTCAGTAAAAATCTGGAATTAAAAGTCTGATGATGACCACAAAACCATTGCCGTAAAAACCCCACTAGTTCACTAATGTCCTTTAGGGAAGGAAATCTGCCATCCTTACCTGGTCTGGCCTACATGTGACTCCAGACCCACAGCAATGTGGTTGACTCTGAAATAGCTGAGAAAGCCACTCAGTTGTAACAAACCACTACAAAGTTTCAAAAAAGGAATGAAGCCAGACAGACCACCCGGCATCGACCTAGACACCGGAAATGACAATTGCAGCCCTGTCAACCCTGCAAAGTCCTTCTTACTAACATCTGGGGGCTAGTGCCAAAATTGGGAGAACTGTCTCACAGACTAGTCAAGCAACAGCCTGACATAGTCATCCTCACGGAATCATACCTTACAGATAATGTCCTAGACAACACCATCACCATCCCTGGGTATGTCCTGTCCCACTGGCAGGACAGGCCCAGCAGAGGTGGTGACACAGTGGTATATAGTTGGGAGGGAGTTGCCCTGGGAGTCCTCAACATCGACTCCGGACCCCATGAAGTCACATGGCATCAGACATGGGCAAGGCAACCTCCTGCTGATTACCACGTACGGCCCTCCCTCAGCTGATGTTGAACACCACTTGGAACAAGCACTGAGGGTGGCAATGGTGCAGAATGTACTCTGGGTGGGGGACTTCAATAAACATCACCAAGTTTGTCTCGGTAGCATCACTACTGACTGAGCTGGCTGAGTCCTAAATGACATAGCTGCTAGACTGGGTCTGTGGCAGGTGGTGAAGGAACCAACAAGAGGGAAAAACATACTTGACCTCATCCTCACCAACCTGCCTGCCACAGATGCATCTGTGTATGACAGTATCGGTAGGATTGACCACCGCACAGTCCTTGTGGAGACAAAGTCCCACCTTCACATTGAGAATACCCTCCATTGTGTTGTGTGGCACTATCGCCGTGCTAAATGAGATAGATTTCGAACAGATCTAGCAACTCGACTGGGCATCCATGAGGCGCTGTGGGCCATCAGCAGCAGCAGAATTGTACTCGAACACAATCTGTAACCTCATGGTCCACTCTACCATTATCACCAAGCCAGGGGATCAGCCCTGGTTCAATGAAGAATGCAGGAGGGCATGCCAGAAGCAGTATCAGGAATACCTAAAAATGAGGTGTCAACCTGGTGAAGCTATAACACAGGACAACTTGTGTGTCAAATAGCATAAGCAATAGCATAAGATAGACAGAGCTAAGCAATGCCACAACCAACGGATTCGGATTTAAGCTCTGCAGTCCTGCCACATCCAGTCTTGAATGGTGGTGGACAATTAAACAACTCACTAAAGGAGGAGGCTCCACAAATATCCCCATCCTCAATGATGGGGGAGACCAGCACATCAGTGCAAAGGATGAAGCTAATGCATTTGCTACAATCTTCAGCCAGAGGTGCCGAGTGGAAGATCCATTTCGGCATCCTCCGGAGGTCCCCAGCATCACAGACGCCGGTCTTCAGCAAATTCGATTCACTCCACGTGATATCAAGAAATGGATGAAGGGACGGGATACTACAAAGGCTATGGACCCTGACAATATTCCGGCAAAAGTACTGAAGACTTGTGCTTCAGAACTTGCTGCATCTCTAGCCAAGCTGTTCCAGTACAGCTACAACACTGGCATCTATGCGGCTATGTGGAAAATTGCCCAGGTATTGCCTGTACACAAAAAGCAGGACAGATCCAACCCGGCCAATTACCGCCCCATCAGTCTACTCTCCATCATCAGTAAAGTAATGGAAGGGATCATCAGCAGTGCTATCAAGCGGCACTTGCTTAGCAATAACCTGCTCACTGACACCCAATTTGGGTTCTGCCAGGGCCACACAGCTCCTGACCTCATTACAGCCTTGGTTCAAACATGGACAAAAGAGCTGAACTCTCGAGGCGAGTTTAGAGTGACATCAAGGCAGCATTTGACCAAGCATCAAGGACCCCTAGCAAAACTGGAGTCAATGGGAATCAGGGGGAAAAATCTCCACTGGTTGGAGTCATACCTAGCACAAAGGAAGATGGTTGTGGTTGTTGGAGGTCAATCATCTCAGCTCCAGGACATCACTGCAGGAGTTCCACATGGTAGTGTCCTTGGCCCAACCATCTCCAGCTGCTTCATCAATGACCTTCCTTCCATCATAAGGTCAGAAGTAGGGATGTTCGCTGATGATTGCACAATGTTCAGCACCATTCACAACTCCAGACACTGAAGCAGCCCATATCTAAATGCAGCAAGACCTGGACAATATCCAGGCTTAGGCTGACAAGCGGCAAGTAATATTCATGCCACACAAGTGTCAGTCAATGACCGTCTCCAACAAGAGAGAATCCAATCATCGCCCCTTGATGTTCAATGGCATTATCATCACTGAATCCTCCACTATCAACATCCTGGGGGTTATCATTGACCAGAAACTGAACTGTACTAGCCATATAAATACTGTGGCTACAAGAGCAGGTCAAAGGCTGGGAATCCTGTGACAAGTAACTCACCTCCTGTCTCCCAAAGCCTGTCCACCATCTACAAGGCACGAGTCAGATGTGTGATGGAATATTCTCCACTTACCTGGATGGGTGCAGCTCCTACAACACTCAAGAAACTTGACACTATCCAGGACAAAGCAGCCCCGCTTGATTGGCACCACATCCACAAACATTCACTCCTTCCACAATTGAAACACAATAGCAGCAGTGTGTACCACGAGCAAGATGCACTGCAGGAATTCACCAAAGCTCCTTTAACAGCACCTTCCAAACCCATGACCTCTACCATCTAGAACGACAAGGCCAGCAGATAGATGGGAATATCACCACCTGCAAGTTCCCCTCCAAGTCATTCACCATCCTGACCTGGCAATATATCATTGTTCCTTCACTGTCGCTGGATCAAAATCCTGGAACTCCCTCCCTAACAGCACTGTGGGTGTACCTACACCACATGGACTGCAGCGGTTCAAGAAGGCAGCTCACCACCACCTTCTCAAGGGCAACTAGGGGTGGACAATAAATGCTGGCCCAGCCAGTGACGCCCACATCCCGTGAATGAATTAAAAAATTTTTAAAAACCCACGCACCCCCCCCCCCCACCCCCGCAACCCACCACACAGCTGGCGAATCCTATTCCAGATAGCCGCGGGTTGATGTGTTTCCAAACTCCGATGCTGCCCTGTCGGATACTTTGTCCAGCTGCCATCTCCAGGAAGAATAGCGGGATTCCCATCACCACCAGCAGAATTAAGTAAAGAAACAGGAAAGCTCCTAGAACAGGAACAAAACAGAAAAATTATTCAAGGATGTTTATAGGATTAGACTGAGCCAGAGTAATTTCAGTTCTGCCGGAAGGGGCAGGTGGAGAGTCCAGAATGAAGCGACAGAAACTTAAAATTGGAGCCAGGTCGTTCAGGTGTGATGTCAGGAAGCATTTCTTCACAGACAGGGGTGGAAATGTGGAATTCTCCTGCGGGACAACTGGAGCTCTCCAGACTGAGGCTGACTGAGGTTATGGAATGGAGATGGATGGATGGAGTAAAAGGAGCTCAGAGAATCATCTAATTGAAAGATGCAACAGACAGAAGGGGCTGAATGGTCTCCTCCTGTTCCTATAAGCTGAAGCTCTGATGGGTCACTGACAATTCAGGTTCTGTACAACTGTTACCTTGCAGCTAATAACTTGGGAATAGCCCCCAGCTCTACTACTGGCTCTGTGGATACATGAATCTCTAGTGGGGTATAGTCAGTGCTGAGAAAGCCACTATCAACTAGAAGGGGCCACAGGGCGTGGGAGAGAGAAATCAGCGATGCCACACCTTAAGGAACTGTCTCTCCCTAGTAACTGTCAGCACCTTCAGGAACTGTCTCTCCCCAGTGAGCGTCAGCACTTTCAGGAACTGTCTCTCCCCAGTGAGCGTCAGCACTTTCAGGAACTGTCTCTCCCCAGTGAGAGTCAGCACCTTCAGGAACTGTCTCCCCCCCAGTGAGTGTCAGCACCTTCAGGAACTGTCTCTCCCCAGTGAGAATCAGCACCTTCAGGAACCGTCTCTCCCCAGTGAGTGTCAGCACCTTCAGGAACCGTCTCCCCCCAGAGAGAGTCAGCACCTTCAGGAACTGTCTCTCCCCAGTGAGAGTCAGCACCTTCAGGAACTGTCTCCCCCGCAGTGAGTGTCAGCACCTTCAGGAACTGTCTCTCCCCAGTGAGTGTCAGCACCTTCAGGAACTGTCTCTCCCCAGTGAGAGTCAGCACCTTCAGGAACTGTCTCTCCCCAGTGAGTGTCAGCACCTTCAGGAACTGTCTTTTCCCAGTGAGAGTCAGCACCTTCAGGAACTGTCTCCCCCCAGTGAGAGTCAGCACCTTCAGGAACTGTCTCCCCCCAGTGAGAGTCAGCACCTTCAGGAACTGTCTCCCCCCCAGTGAGTGTCAGCACCTTCAGGAACTGTCTCCCCCCAGTGAGAATCAGCACCTTCAGGAACCGTCTCTCCCCAGTGAGTGTCAGCACCTTCAGGAACTGTCTCCCCCCAGAGAGAGTCAGCACCTTCAGGAACTGTCTCTCCCCAGTGAGAGTCAGCACCTTCAGGAACTGTCTCCCCCGCAGTGAGTGTCAGCACCTTCAGGAACTGTCTCTCCCCAGTGAGTGTCAGCACCTTCAGGAACTGTCTCTCCCCAGTGAGAGTCAGCACCTTCAGGAACTGTCTCTCCCCAGTGAGTGTCAGCACCTTCAGGAACTGTCTTTTCCCAGTGAGAGTCAGCACCTTCAGGAAGTGTCTCCCCCCAGTGAGAGTCAGCACCTTCAGGAACTGTCTCCCCTCAGTGAGAGTCAGCACCTTCAGGAACTGTCTCCCCCCAGTGAGAGTCAGCACCTTCAGGAACTGTCTCCCCCCAGTGAGAGTCAGCACCTTCAGGAACTGTCTCCCCCCAGTGAGAGTCAGCACCTTCAGTGCAGGCTATGCTGCAGGTTACAGTTTTTCCTGAGGTTCAGCTGTAATTGATGATTGATGGATTCAACGTCTGTTCTTAGTTTAACCGAGAGTCCACAGGAGCACCATTACTTTATTTACGCAGAACGTTGAACAATTTTGGTTTGAATCCCTAGAATTTCTAAGGGGAGCCAGGAAGTTCTGCCCAGTCTTCTGAATATTTATCCTGAACCAACATCATTAAAACAGTTGATCTGATTTATTTTCTCATTGGAGTTTGTTGGACACAACCTGGCTGCCATGCTCCCCACAGTACAACAGTGACTGCACCTCAAAAATACTTCATTAGCTTAAGAATTCTTTGGAATGTCTGAGGTTGTGAAAGTTGCTATTAACATGCCTGTCTTTCTTTCTGGGTGTGCCTCTCAGTTTGGGCTTGCGTGACTTCCTCTGGTGATCCACCAGTGATGGTTTGGTTTCTGGCTTGAGCTTAGCCAGGGTATCATTGGCTGTCAAGCCCAGTGTGTGTGCGCCAGGTGGGTGAGTTCAGGATCAGGCTGTGCTGCCTTCCACAGGTGAACAGCCCACACACACACTCGCTATCATGAGGTCATTCTGATGAGGTGCTGGGGTCACTCAATAAGTCAACATTTTCAGGGGAGGAGTGTGGAATAAACCAGTAATAAAATATTGAAGCTTACCACCCCCATTCTGGTGGCAGAGATACGGGAATCTCCAGACATTGCCAAGCCCCACGGAGAATCCCACCTGGGCGAGAATATACTGCAGCTTGCTTCCCCATGCAGGTCTGGAGGGTTCATCCAGCACAAGTTCCGTGCTGGACTCATTCACGTCTACACCCGGTGAATCCGTTTTGCTCTTTTCCATCAGAGCACAGCGTGGACGAGGTGTGGGCTGGAGCCGAGTCCTCACAATACAGACTGGGGAGGTAAAATACAACATGTGATGAAGGAAATCCAACATTTAAACTGCCTCATTATAGGAGTGGAAAATTCCACAAGTACCAGCATCTCTTTCCAACAGACTAATGACAAAAAGTCTCTCTGGCAGAACTTAGAACACACCAGGAATAAGCCAGGTCATTCAGAACAAGTCAATTGATTCAAATTGATATTTAGAGAATCAAAATGTACTGCATAATGACTTAAATTATGATCGTGGAGTCAAGGATAACAAAATCACACTAGAGGTGCAAAAAGCTTTAAGACCCCCAATAAACAGCAGTTAACTAGACTCCAAGGCAGGATTATCAGATAAACACACATTGGTACAACCAGCTCCTTGTATCCTGGTCAGAGTGTTGGCAGTGGGACACTGCCATACTTTCAGAAGAGTTGGACCAAAGGACAGAGACCCATCAGAGCAGACCAGATGCATGGTGAGAATAAGAATGCCATCATGCAGAGACTGGCTCACAGCAACCCGAGCTGTTCTGTCAGACCAGAGAAAAGTGGAGCAACCTTTCAAAAATCAATGCAGCATAATAGTATCGAACAGGCCTCTGGACCAGGCCAGGACTGAGGCGTATGATAGTTATGGTTGTTCTGACCATTTTGCTATGTATTACAGAACTGCGCACAGCATTGACCAAAGCTCTTTTCTAAAAACAGCAACATGGCTAATACCGTATATCCTCAAAAATCCCATTGTAACAAGGGCAGCAGACCAGTGTCAACTTGAGGCTGCACTACAGTCTGCAACCACCAGAGGCCACTCCCAGCCAGCTCCACGCTATCCTCCTCCAGTACTCAGTTCCAGCTGGGACTGCACTCTTGGCTCTATTTTTATCTAAGTTCATCCCCGGAGAACGGCTTCTTCGACCATTGGCACAAAGTTACCTCTGGTGCCGCCACCCAAGGATCTAACCACGGTCCCCTCCTATTTATTATCTACACACTATCCCTTGGTGACATGATCCAAAAACACATTGCCAGTTTTAAGGTTTACACTGACAACGCCCAGCTCAACCTTCCCACTGCCTCTCTCAACCCCCACAATGTCTCGGATTCATCACACTGCCTGGATGAGCAGAAATTTCCCCAACTAAATTGTGGGAAGACCACAGCCATGGTCTCCATCACAAATTCAGTTCCCTAACTACCAGCTTCACCCTCCTCTGGCCAGTGCCTGACGCTGCAACCTTGGTGTCTCTGTAACATCCACTCATCCCTGTCTCAGCTCATCTGCCACTCAAACCCTCATCCATGCCTTTTTTAAAATCATTAGACTTCACTATTCCAATATCTCTTGGTCAGTCTCCAGCTCCCAACCTACATAAACATAAGCTTCTCCTAAACTCGACTGCCCAACTTGCATCAAGTCCCATTCACCCATTACCCTACCGCATTCCAACTTTAAACACTCCACCATTAGCAGCTGTACCGTTCAGCTGCCTGGACCCCAAGTCCTGTAAATCCCTCCATAACCTTCACCCTCTCCAGCTCTCTACCTCAGTTTCAGAGAATCACAGAATGGCTTACACATTCCTCCTTTAAGAAACTCCTTCAAACCTATTGCTTTGACTAAGTTTTTGTTCATCTGCCTTAATATCACCTGACGTGGCTCAGAGTCAAATTTTGTTCTATGATCCTGTGTTGTTTTAATATGTTGATGTTGCTAAATAAATACAGGTTGTTGTTGAGGGCTTCCATTGAGAGAAACCCAGTAGCAGCACTAAACTCCCCAAGAGACAGAATACCGAGAGTCGCCAGTCAGTGTACAGATATCTCCCTGAGAGAGAGGGGACCGAGAGACACCAGTCAGTGTACAGATATCTCCCTGAGAGAGGGGGGGGACTGAGAGGCACCAGTCAGTGTACAGATATCTCCCTGAGAGAGGGGGGGGACTGAGAGGCACCAGTCAGTGTACAGATATCTCCCTGAGAGAAAGGGACTGAGAGACACCAGTCAGTGTACAGATATCTCCCTGAGAGAGAGGGACTGAGAGACACCAGTGTACAGATATCTCCCTGAGAGAAAGGGACTGAGAGACACCAGTCAGTGTACAGATATCTCCCTGAGAGAAAGGGACTGAGAGACACCAGTCACTGTACAGATATCTCCCTGAGAGAGGGGGGGGGACTGAGAGGCACCAGTCAGTGTACAGATATCTCCCTGAGAGAGAGGGACTGAGAGGCACCAGTCAGTGTACAGATATCTCCCTGAGAGAGAGGGACTGAGAGACACCAGTCAGTGTACAGATATCTCCCTGAGAGAGAGGGACTGAGAGACACCAGTCAGTGTACAGATATCTCCCTGAGAGAGAGGGACTGAGAGACACCAGTGTACAGATATCTCCCTGAGAGAAAGGGACTGAGAGACACCAGTCAGTGTACAGATATCTCCCTGAGAGAAAGGGACTGAGAGACACCAGTCACTGTACAGATATCTCCCTGAGAGAGGGGGGGGGACTGAGAGGCACCAGTCAGTGTACAGATATCTCCCTGAGAGAGAGGGACTGAGAGACACCAGTCAGTGTACAGATATCTCCCTGAGAGAGAGGGACTGAGGGGCACCAGTCAGTGTACAGGTATCTCCCTCAGAGAGAGGGACCGAGGGGCACCAGTCAGTGTACAGATATCTCCCTGAGAGAGGGGGGGGACTGAGACACCAGTCAGCGTACAGGTATCTCCCTCAGAGAGAGGGACCGAGGGGCACCAGTCAGTGTACAGATATCTCCCTCTGAGAGAGGGACTGAGGGGCACCAGTCAGTGTACAGATATCTCCCTCTGAGAGAGGGACTGAGGGGCACCAGTCAGTGTACAGATATCTCCCTCTGAGAGAGAGACTGAGGGGCACCAGTCAGTGTACAGATATCTCCCTCTGAGAGAGGGACTGAGGGGCACCAGTCAGTGTACAGATATCTCCCTCTGAGAGAGGGACTGAGGGGCACCAGTCAGTGTACCGATATCATCCTGAGAGAGGGGGGACTGGGAGGCATCAGTCAGTGTACAGATATCTCGCTGAGAGAGAGGGAACCGAGAGATACCAGTCAGTGTACAGATATCTCCCTGAGAGAGGGGACCGAGAGACACCAGTCAGTGTCCAGATATCTCCCTGCGAGAGTGGAGACCGAGAGGCATCAATCAGTCTACAGATATTTCCCTCAGAGAGGGACTGAGAGGCATCAGTCAGTGTACAGATATCTCCCTCAGAGAGAGGGACCGAGGGGCACCAGTCAGTGTACAGATATCTCCCTCTGAGAGAGGGACTGAGGGGCACCAGTCAGTGTACAGATATCTCCCTCTGAGAGAGGGACTGAGGGGCACCAGTCAGTGTACCGATATCTCCCTCTGAGAGAGGGACTGAGGGGCACCAGTCAGTGTACCGATATCATCCTGAGAGAGGGGGGACTGGGAGGCATCAGTCAGTGTACGGATATCTCGCTGAGAGAGAGGGGACCGAGAGATACCAGTCAGTGTACAGATATCTCCCTGAGAGAGAGGGGACCAAGAGACGTCAGTCAGTCATAGAGGTCTACAGCATAGAAAAAGGCCCATCTGCCCATCGTGTCTGCGCCAGGCAAACAAGTACCTAACTATTCTAATCCCATTTTCCAGCACTAGGCCCATGGCCTTGTATGCCATGGCATCGCAAATGCACATCCAAATACTTCTTAAATATTATGAAGGTTTCTGCCTCTCCCACTCTTTCATGCAGTGAGTTCCAGATTCCAACCACCCTCTGCGTGAAAAAATTCTTCCTCACACCCCCTCTGAACCTGCCCCTTACCTTAAACCTATGCCCCCTGGTTATTGATCCCTCCACCAAGGGGAAAAGTTCCTTCCTGTCTACCCTATTTGTGCCCCTCATAATTTTATACACCTCAATCATGTCCCCCCTCAATCTCCACTGCTCCAAGGAAAATAACCCCAGTCTATCCAATCTCTCTTCATAACTAAAACTCTCCAGCCCAGGCAACATCCTGGTAAATCTCCTCTGCTCTCTCTCTAGTGCAATCACATCCTTCCTATAATGCAGATTCCAGAACTGCGCACAATACTCTAGCTGTGACCTAACCAGCATTTTATACAGTTCCTGCATAACCTCCCTGCTCTTGTATTCTATGCCTCGGCTAATAAAGGCAAGTATCCCACATGCCTTCTTAACCATCTTATCTACCTGTACCGCTACCTTAAGGGACCGGTGGACATGCACACCAAGGTCCCTCTTATCCTCAGTACTTCCCGGGGTCCTACCATTCATCCCGTATTCCCGTGCCTTGTTTGTCCTGCCCAAGTGCATCACCTCACACTTATCCGAATTAAATTCCATTTGCCACTGATCAGCCCATCTGACCAACCCATCGAAATCCTCTTGTAATCATTTACCACCCCAACCAATTTTTGTGTCATTTGTGAACTTACTGATCAACCCTCCTACATTCAAGTCTAAATCGTTTATATATACCACAAACAGCAAGGGACTCAACACCGATCCCTGTGGAACCCCACTGGACACAGGCATCCAGTCACAAAAACACCCCTCAACCATCACCTTCTGCTTCCTGCCACTCAGCCAATTCTGGATCCAATTTGCCTTGGATCACACGGGCTCTTACCTTTGTTATCAGGCTCCCATGCGGGACCAAATCAAAAGCCTTGCTGAAGTCCAGGTAGACTATGTCAAATACATTGCTCTCATCTACACACCTGGTCACCTCTTCGAAAAATTCAATCAAATTGGTCAGACATGACCTCCCCTTAACAAACTATGCTGACTGTCCTTGATTAATCCCTGCCTCTCCAAGTGTAGATTAATTCTGTCCCTCAGAATTGATTCCAATAGTTTCTCCACCACTGAGGTTAGACGGACTGGCCTGTAGTTCCCTGGTTTATCCCTTCCTCTCCTCTTAAATAATGGTACCATATTGGATGTCCTTCAGTTTTCTGGCACCTCTCCTGTGGCCAGAGAGGTATTGAAAATTATTGCCAGCCCCCCTCCCTTGCCTCACTCAACTTGGGATACATTTCATCCGGGCCTGGAGATTTATCTGCTTTTAAGCCTACCAGACCACTTAAAACCTCCTCCCTTTCTATGCTAATTTCTTTAATTATATCATAGTCCTTCCACCTGATTTCCATACCCACGTTGTCCATCTCACTTGTGAAGACCGACACAAAGTATTCATTTAGAACCCTACCTACATCTTCTGGCTCCACACACAAATTACCACTATGGTCCTTAATGGGCCCTACTCTTACCCTAGTTATCCTCTTACTCTTAATGTACTTGTAAAATAACTTTGGATTTTCCTTTATTTTACCTGCCAATGTTTTTTCATGCCCCTTTTTGCTCTCCTAATTTCCTTTTTTAAGTTCCCCCCTACACATTCTATACTCCTCTAGGGCTTCTGCTGTTTTGAGCCCTCGGTATCTGCCATAAGCCTCCCTTTTTCTCTTTATCCAATTCTGTATATCCCTCGACATCCAGGGTTCCCTGGATTTGTTGGTCCTGCCCTTTATCTTCACTGGAATATGTTGGCCCTGTAAACTCCCTATTTCCTTCTTGAATGAGTCCCACTGCTCTGACACAGATTTACCTAAAAGTAGCTGCTCCTAGTCCACTCTGGCCAAATCATATCTGATCTTATTAAAATCGACCTTCCCCCAATTTAGAACTCTGATTTCTGGCCCATCCTTGTCCTTTTCCATAACAACCTTGAATCTAAAGGAGTTATGATCACTATCTGCAAAATGCTCCCCCACTGATACCTCTACCACTTGCCCAGCTTCATTCCCTAAAATTAAGTCCAGGACCACCCCCCTCTCTTGTAGGACCTTCTACAAACTGGCTTAAAAAGCTCGCCTGGATGCATTTTAAGAATTCCGCTCCCTCTAAACCTATCACACTGTGACCAACCAAGTTAATGTTGGGGAAATTGAAATCCCCCACTCTTACTACCCTATTATTTTTACACTTCTCTGAAATTTGCCTACATATCTGCTCTTCTATTTCTCTCTGTTTGGGGGCCAATAGTACACTCCCAGCAATGTGATTGCTCCTTTTTTTGTTTTTCAGTTCTACCCATATGGCTTCATTTGAGGAGCCTTCTAAGATGTCATCCCTCCTTACTGCTGTAATTGATTCCTTGATCTAAATTGCGATATCCCCCTCTTCTTTTATCTCCTCCCCTGTCTCACCTGAAGACCCTATATCCTGGAATATTGAGCTGCCAATCCTGCCCCTTTCTCAACCATGTCTCCCTGACAGCAATGACATCATACTTCCATGTGTTAATTTGTGCCCTCAACTCATCTGCCTTATTTGTCAGGCTTCCTGCATTAAAATAAATACCATTCAACCGTGACAAACTCCCTTGTGCCTTAACTGGCCTATAATTTCTATGCCTTCCAGACTCACTTGCTCTCTCTTCTAATTTTGGCTGTGCATCTCCCCCTGCTGAACCTCCTCTCAGGATCCCATCCCCCTGCTAAGTTAGTTTAAACCCTCCCCAACAGCACTAGCAAACTTCCCCACAAGGATGTTGGTCCCATTCTGGTTCAGATGCAACCCGTCCGCCTTGTACAGGTCCCATCGCCCCCAGAAACAGTTCCAATGTCCCAGAAATCTAAAGCCTTCTCTCCTGCACCATCTCTCCAGCCACGCATTCATCAGGACTAATCTCCTATTCCTATACTCACTAACGCATGGCAGTGAAAGTAATCCAGAGATTACTACCTTTGAGGTCCTGTTTTTTAATCTGTTTCCTAGCTCCCTATATTCTGCTTGCAGGACCTCATCCCTCTTTCTACCTCTGTCGTTGGTATCAATATGTACCACAATCTCTGTCTGTTTGCCCTCTCCCTTTAGAATGCCCTGCAGCCGTTCAGTGACATCCTTGACCCTGGCACCAGGGAGGCAACATACCTTCCTGGAGTCACGTCTTCAGCCGCAGAAATACCTGTCTGTTCCCCTTACTATCGAGTCTCCTACCACTATTGCTCTTCCCCTCTTTTTCCTCCCCCCTGTGCAGCTGAGCCACTCACAGTGCCATGAGTGTGGCTGCACTCCCCAGGGGAACTGTCACTCTCACCGTTTTCCAACACAGATAAACAGTTCTTGAGCGAGATGCACCCTGGGGATTTGCTGACTACCTGTCTGACACATTTCTTCTGACTGATGGTCACCCATTCCCTCTCTGCCTGCACTTCCGTAAGCTGTGGGGTGACCATATCTAAAAACGTGCTATCCACGAAACTCTCAGCCTTGCAGATGTGCCTCAGTGTCTCCAGCTGCTGCTCAAGCTCCGAAGCTCAGAGCTTAAGTAGCTGCAGCCGGTGGCACTTCCTGCACACATGGTCGGTGAGAGCACAAGGAGCTTCTAGGACTTCCCACATGTTGCAGGCGGTACATAACACGGGACTGAGCTGCCTTGCCATGCCTCTAGTTGAAAAAAAACCCTTACTTTAAATTAAATACAGTAAAAAAATGTTAAATTATTTATGTACTTTAAATAAAAACTAGAAACCTTACCTTTCCTTAGCTTGATCTATTTTAAACTGGAGAGAAACTGGAGAAAAAAAAACTTACCCACAACTCACCAATCAGCTCTCACCTTTATGCTGACGTTACTTTTTGAAGCTTCCCCGCACTCGCGGTGGTTCCGATCTCTCCACTGCTCTCTCGCCCTATTTTGTGATGTCACTCTTTTAATTTTCAACAAGAACTGACTGCAGGACACTCTTCCCAGACTGCTTCACTGCGATGCTGACTGCAGGACACTCTTCCCAGACTGCTTCACTGTGATGTGGACTGCAGGACACTCTTCCCAGACGGCTTCACAGCAATGCTGACTGCAGGACACTCTTCCCAGACTGCTTCACTGTGATGCTGACTGCAGGACACTCTTCCCAGACTGCTTCACTGTGATGCTGACTGCAGGACACTCTTCCCAGACTGCTTCACTGTGATGCTGACTGCAGGACACTCTTCCCAGACTGCTTCACTGTGATGCTGACTGCAGGACACTCTTCCCAGACTGCTTCACCGTGATGCTGACTGCAGGACACTCTTCCCAGACTGCTTCACCGTGATGCTGACTGCAGGACACACTTCCCAGATTGCTTCACTGTGATGCTGACTGCAGGACACTCTTCCCAGACTGCTTCACTGTGATGCTGACTGCAGGACACTCTTCCCAGACTGCTTCACTGTGATGCTGACTGCAGGACACTCTTCCCAGACTGCTTCACTGTGATGCTGACTGCAGGACACTCTTCCCAGACTGCTTCACTGTGATGCTGACTGCAGGACACTCTTCCCAGACTCAGTGTACAGATATCACCCTAAGAGAGAGGGCCTGAGGGACAGCAGTCAGTCAGTGTACAGATATCACTCTAAGAGAGAGGGGACTGAGAGGCACCAGTGTACAGATATCTCCCAGAGAGAGAGTCTGAGAAATGGCAGTCAGTGTACAGATATTGTCCTGAGAGAGAGAGGACCAACAGACAGCAGTCAGTGTACAGATATCGCTCTGAGAGAGGGGGAACTGAGAGACAGCAGTCAGTGTACAGACAGGTCCCAGAGAGAGAGTGGACTGAGAGACAGCAGTCAGTGTACAGATATCGCTCTGAGAGAGAGTGGACTGAGAGACAGCAGTCAGTGTACAGATATCGCTCTGAGAGAGAGTGGACTGAAACAGTAGTCAGTGTACAGATATCGCTCTGAGAGAGAGTGGACTGCGAGACAGTAGTCAGTGTATAGATATCGCCCTGAGAGAGAGGAAGTGGGAGGAGAGGGAGATATCTATCTGAGACAGAGTAAAAAGTACATTCTCACACACAGCCACATACTCTCACTCAAACACACCTGCTCACTCTTAGACATTCTCTTACATACACAGTTTCCAACACACTCACAGGTTCCCTCACCCACCTGCACTCACTGCTCCGTAACCCGATTTTAGACGTGAATTTTCAAAGTTTATGTTCATTCTTACCCGAGGATTCGTGGCTCCAGGTTTCTGAAATCTTTCGTGCCCAGCACCAAGGAACAGCTGTTGACACATTCTCACAAACTAATCTCCAGGAAAGTCACATTCAATCACCTCCCCCTACTATCTCATCCAACCAGGCACTGCCCTAGTCTAAGCACACAAGGGCATTGAGCCAGGCTCCTGAGTGCTGTGAAAGACTGCTGGGTACGTACAGTTCTAGAATAAAACCAAATTTAACATTAGCTGCCCCGTGATTGAAACATTTGCACTTGCTCAATCAGCATCTTCTCATCTACCAGCTCATCGCTTACAGGGCAAACAGACAGCCTGGACACACAGAAGATCCCCAACAAGAATGGGACCAAGAGATAGAGTAAAGCTCCCTCTACACCGCCCCCATCAAACACTCCCAGGACAGGTACAGCACGGGGTTAGATACAGAGTAAAGCTCCCTCTACACCGCCCCCATCAAACACTCCCAGGACAGGTATAGCACGGGGTTAGATACAGAGTAAAGCTCCCTCTACATTGTCCCCATCAAACACTCCCAGGACAGGTACAGCATGGGGTTAGATACAAAGTAAAGCTCCCTCTACACCGTCCCCATCAAACACTCCCAGGACAGGTACAGCACAGGGTTAAATACAGTCCCTAGCTCTCTCTGGATATCAGTTCCTCAGTTGCTGGGCTCTGTCCTGATCCTCTCTACACAGCAAGTGCAGACAGTGTGTGTCAGCAGATTAATCTAATCATGTTCCAGGACTTACAAACCAACATAATTTCTGAATTTTGTGCTGAAAAGTTGAAGGTTGAAGAACCCATTGCAAATGTTACAATACCTACAAGATATGGGAATAAATTATATGGAAAAGAAACACACGCACAGGTCTCACAACCTTAGACTGTCACCCAGTCCTGGGTCAGACGGCACACAGTCCTGAGCTCCATGGGGTTGCACCCTAACTGCAGCAAATACCTTGTTAGCTGTTCCAATCTCCAGTCTGCCAGGGTGGCCTAGGCTATCGCTAGCCAGGTTCTGCTGCACTATTCCACTTCATTGATTTCCCGCACTGTGAATATATCTATTTCAGATTAATATTATCATCCAACAAGCACCTCAAACCATGCCAGCAGTGGACACTCAGTCACAATCACCACCAGGGTGAACCCAAGGTCAAAGACACAGGGACACTGGGAGGATGCAGGAATTTGTGTGGGGGTGGAGAAGGGGAGGGAGTGGGGAGTATACTACTGAAGACTTGTGTTCCAGAACTTGCCACCCCCCTAGCCAAGCTGTTCCAGTACAGTTGCAACACTGGCATCTACCCAGCAATGTGGAAAATTGCCCAGGTATGTCCTATACACAAAAAAGCAGGACAAATCCAACCCAGCCAATTACTGATCCATCAGTCTACTCTCAGTCAAAGATATGGAAGGGGTCGTCAACAGTGCTATCAAATGGCACTTACTCAGAAATAGCCCACTCACTAATGCTCAGTTTGGGTTCTGCTAGGGCCACTCAGTTCCTGACCTCATTACAGCTTTGGTTCAAACACAGACAAAAAAGCTGAACTCCAGAGGCGATGTGAGAGTGACATCAAGGCAGCATTTGATCAAGCATGGCATTAAGTGTGGTTGTTGGAGGTCAGTCATCTCAGCTCCAGGACATCACTGCAGGAGTTCCTCAGTCCTCGACCCAACCATCTTCAGCTGCTTCATCAATTACCTTCCTTCCATCATAAGGTCAGAAGTGGGGATGTTCGCTGATGATTGCACAATGTTCAGCACCATCTGCAACTCCTCAGATACTGAAGCAGTCCATGTCCAAATGCAGCAAGACCTGGACAATATCCAGGCTTGGGCTGATAGCGGCAAGTAACATTCACGCCACACAAGTGTCAGGCAATGACCATCTCCAACAAGAGAGAATCCAACCATCTCCACTTGACATTCAATGGCATTACCATCACTGAATTCTCCACTATCAACATCCTGGGGGTTACCATTGATCAGAAACTGAACTGGATTAGCCATATAAATACTGTAGTTACAAAAGCAGGTCAGAGGCTGGGAATTCTGCGGTGAGTAACCCACCTCCTGACTCCCCAAAACCTGTCCACCATCTACAAGGCAGCAATCAATGTGATGAAATATTCCTCACTTGCCTGGATGAGTGCAGCTCACACAACACTCAAGATTGAAACCATTCAAGACAAAATAGTCCATTTGATCACCCTTCCATCATCTTAAACATTCACTCCCTCCACCACCGACGCACAATAGCAGCAATGTGTACCATCTACAAGATGCACTGCAGAAACTCACCAAGGCTCCTTAGGCAACACCTTCTGAACCCACAACCACTACCATCTAGAAGGACAAGGGCAACAAGTGCATGGGAACACCATCACCTGCAAATGGCCCTCCAAGCCACACACCACTCTGACTTGGATCCATGCCACCATCTCAAGATAAATTAGGGATGGGCAATAACCACTGGCCTTGCCAGCAAAGCTCACATCCCACAGATGAACAAAAAAAAAGGATGTTCGAAGCTTATCCAGTTTCTCAGCTCTCACTATTCGAATTGGTTAATTATTTACTCAGTCCAGCTGTTATCAGCCGAGAGTTTCCAAGTGCTCCTGATATTTGTTTAGTTGAGTCGAATTTATCTCAGAGATTTGCAATTCGAAGTCATTCAAACTATCAACTGACAACCAGCCAGCATGAAGCTGGGTCACAGGGACAGGCGAGTGGGGAGAATGAACAGCATTTGAGGCAAAATGCAACGACAGGTAGAGGTGAGCCCAGCATTGTAGGGATGGAGGGAGCAGTCAGGCTTGGGGAGGGTGGGGTGAGCAGTCAGGGGTCGTTGATTGGGGCAGGGGAGGGTCCTGGTTTGGAGGTCCATGTTTGTGGAGGGGGGGGGGTTAAGGAGTCAGGGGGAAAAGAGCGGAGGGCATCAAGAGCAGGGGGGTGAAGGGGGGGGGGTGAGGGGGGGGGAGAAGGGGCGGGGGGGTGTAAGGGACAGGGGGATTAATGAGTGAGGTGGGGGATGAAGGGCGGGGGGGCGGAATACAGGAATACAGACGGGGGGGCGGTGGGGGGTGGGTGGGATACAGGCTCCAGGAGGAGGGGGGATAGGTACAGACTGGGGGGAGATATAGGGGAGGGGGAGAAGATACAGGGTGGGGGTTTGGGGGGACATACAGGGTGGGAGTTTGGGGGGACATACAGGGTGGGGGGAGATATGGGTGGGGGGAGATACGGGTGGCGGGTTGGGGGAGATACGGGGGGGGGGGGGTTGTGGGGAGATATACGGGGGGGGGGGGGGGGGGGAGGAGATGGGGGGGGGGGAAGAGATACAGGCCGGGGGGGGGGGGTTCGGGGAGATACAGGCCGGGGTGAGGTGGAAGTAGGGGGGGTGGGGTAGGGGCGTGTTCGGTGGGTCTGAAATGTCGGGTTTCGGGTCCAGGCACCGGGGCCGCTCCCCCCCCCCCCCCCCCCCCCCGCCCCGCAGTTTGAGGAAAGGCCCCGATTCCCGGCACCGGGTTTTACCTCAGGCCGATCCCGCCGCCGCCTCCTGCTCTAAGGGTCCCGGCTCCAGTGGAATCCGCTCCCGGGAGCCGGCTCTTAGGCTCGGCCGACACATGGCAGCAGCTTCCGGCCACGAAGCAGATTGCATCAGCCGGGAGGGGCGGGGAGAGGAAAGGCCCTGGCTCCAGGCCCAGGCCCGAGCCCCGCCCCCAAACCCTGACCCCGCCCCCAAACCCGGACCCAGGCCCGAGCCCCGCCCCCAGGCCCGGACCCCGCCCCCCAGGCCCGAGCCCCGCCCCCCAGGCCCGAGCCCCGCCCCCAAACCCGGACCCCGCCCCCCAGGCCCGAGCCCCGCCCCCAAACCCGGGCCCCACCCCAAACCCCCAAAGAGCAGAAAGTCCCCAAAATAACCCCAAACTGTCAAAACCTAAAGCTATAAAACCCCAAATCTATACCCCAAAAACTCTAAACATGCAACAACCACCAAACCTCGAACCGTAAAAAAATCCCCAAACTATCAAACCCTAAACTGAAAAAAAATGTTAAACCCTAAAAGGGGAAAAAACCCTAAAACCGTAAAAAAAACTGTAAAACCCTCAAAGAGCAAGAACCCCAGAATGATCAAAACCCCCAAAAATGATCAAAACCCCAAACCAACCCTACACTAAAAAATCTGTAAATACTCCAAAACCATAAAAACCCCAAATTAAAACCATGAACCCTCACGTTGCAAAACCCCAAAACTGTCAAAACCCCCAAAACTGTCAAAACCCCCAAAACTGTCAAAACCCCCAAAACTGTCATCACCCAAACCCCAAAAATATAACCCGCTTCAAACCATAAACCCTCCCCCCCTTTCTTTCCAATCCGGGTCAGCTGCTCGGATCTGCATGTGATCCCGAGACACTCATTGAAGGAATGGAACAAAAACAAAATTACCTGGAAGAATTCAGCAGGTCTGGCAGCATCAGCAGAGAGGAACACGGCTAACGTTTCGAGTCCAAATGACTCTTCCACAGAACTAAGGGAAAATAGAAATGAGGTGAAATATAAGCTGGTTTGACGGGGGGTGGGACAGGTAGAGCTGGATAGGGGGCCAGTGATAGCTGGAGATTGCCAAAGGATGTCATAGACAAAAGGACAAAGAGGTGTTGACGGAGGTGATATTATCTAAGGAATGTGATAATGATGACATTAAGGGTAGAAAGCAGGACAAGCAATTGACAGACAGCACTAGTGGGGGTGGGGTAGAGGGAAGGGATCGAAATAGGCTACAAGGGGGAGATAAAACAATGGCTGGAAATAAATTTTAAAATAATATAGGTGGGAAAAGAAAAATGTATTAAAAAATATATAAATTATGAGAAAAAGGGGGGGATCGGAAAAGGGGTGGGGACGGAGGAGAGAGTTCATGATCTGAAGTTGTTGAACTCAATGTTAAGTCTGGAAGGCTGTAAAGTGCCTAGTTGGAAGATGAGGTGCTGTTCCTCCAGTTTGTGTTGAGCTTCACTGGAACAATGCAGCAGTCCAAGGACGGACATGTGGGCATGAGAGCAGGGTGGTGTGTTGAAATGGCAAGCGACACGGAGGTCTGGGTCATGCTTGCGGACAGACCGAAGGTGTTCTGCAAAGAGGTCACCCAGTCTGCGTTTGGTCTCTCCAGTGTAGAGGAAACCACATTGGGAGTAGCGAATGCAGTAGACTAAATTGAGAGAAGTGCAAGTGACATGCTGCTTCACTTGAAAGGAGTGTTTGGGCCCTTGGACGGTGAGCAGGGGGGGTGAGTAAAGGAGCAGGTGTTGCACCTTATGTGGTTGCGTGGGAAAATGCCGTGGGAGGGGGGTTGAGGTGTAGGGGGTGTTGGAGGAATGAACCAGGGTGTCCCGGCAGGAACGGTCCCTTGCGGGCTCATGCAAACTCCTATGAGGGATCTCATGTTTGTGGGGGAAATGGGGGGATGGGGGGTTATTCAGAGTCAGGTTTGGTTGGGGAATCAGTAACTGGCTCAGAGGCTTAGGCTAAACTTTAGGTCACAGCTAAAGTACTGTGTACAGCTCTGATCATTGCTTTACAGGAAAGATTTGATCGCACCAGAGAGGGTATGCAGGAGATTTACTAGGATGTTGCCAGGACTAGAGACTGAGGCAGTTTGGGGAAGGTTTAAACTAACTTGACAGGGGAATGGGAACCAGGATGTAGCGTTAGAAAGGTTGTGAACAAAGGATTAGGAGAGACAGATAGTACCAGAGTAAGAAATAGTAAGATATTAAGTGGGATCAGGGTACAATGGAATGCAATAAGGTCAAATTGAAGGGCATGTGAAAGTGTAGAGTGTGGTCAGTAATGTTGCTGAATTGCAAGCACAAATAGCTTCATGGGAATATGATGGTGTGACAATATTGGAGACCTGGCTCCAAAAAAGAGTAGCACTGGGTTCCAATTATTCCTGGATGTAAGGTGTTCAGGAAAGAGAGGAAAGGAAATAAAGGAGGAATGCCAGTATTGATGACACAAAACATGACAATGTTATAGAGAGAAGATGTCCTGGAGGGACCAAGAACAGAATCCAATTGGTTAGAATTAAGAAACAATAGAGGTAACTCCCCCAACTCCCTAAAGCCAGTCCACCATCTACAAGGGACAAGTCAGGAGTGTGATGTCATACTCTCCACCTGCCTGGATGAATGCAGCTCCAACAACACTCAAGAAATTTGACACCATCAAGGACAAAGCAGCCCGCTTGATTGCCACCCCATCAACAACAATAACTCCCTCCACCATTGAATTATAGAGGCAGCAGTGTGTACCATCTACAGAATCCAGTGCAGCAACTCACCAAGCTTCCTTTAACAGCACCTTCCAAATGCAAGACCTCTATCGCCTAGAAGGATAATGTGTTATGGTGCTCTGAAGAAGAGGCATGTGGACTCGAAACGTTAACTCTTTTTTTCTCTCCACAGATGCTGTTAGACCTGCTGAGTTTTTACAGCATTTTCTGTTTTTGTTTCAGATTTCCAGCGTCCGCTTCCAGTATTTTGCTTTTATCTAAGGTGTTATGACCCTTGGCCAGACCCCAAGTTGTTGGTAAGACCTAATTAGGGACCAATAATGTTTTGTTTAAAGTAGAGAATGTTTGAGATTCAAGACACTTGCTCAGTGAAGAAAGCCACAGGATCCCACAGGTTTTGAATAAACAAAAATCAACTTTACTATACAACATCCAAAAGTTAAAAAAATTTACAATATTTATCTTATACCCTTAACATTCAGAGTAAGTATGAGGTACATGTGCATTAACAAGCCAACTGAGGTCGAACGCACCACACTACACAATAAATGGCAGATGCAACTAAGACAGAATGTATGGATTTCTCAACAACCACCCAGACGTCAGTAACACTGTGAGTCAACCAATCCCACTGAAATTCCATCTCTCTCATGAGGGATTCCAGTCTTCACCTTCAAAGATCTAACCTGGAAATTCTCCAAAATTTGATCCAGCTCAGATGGCATCAACAATGACCCACCTTTCAGGGTTTCAATCTCGTCTCCTGAGATTCTGTTCCCCTGGATTCTCACGTATACGCTCAAGCACCAACTCACAAGCACTATTTCAGATCTTTGGCCATGCTGAGCAAAACACCACTGCTCCAAAGGGGTACATTTTCCCCAGTGGCCTGCAGTACAGAGTCAATAAACATCGGCGGCTTTCTTGGATCCTCAGGGCTTCCTCTGAGCCCTCTTCACTGCTACCCGCAACTCCCTTCCTATTTGGAGCCTTTTTCCTCTGCTCCACTCTTTTTAATTGACTTGGGACCTTTTCCTGTCCCTGTTCCCTCTCTGGGTCTCTTCTTTTGGGACCTGTCCCTGCCCCTGCCTGGGACACTTGCTGACAATGGCAGTCCGCACCCGGTCACCTGACCCAGTCTTTTGCACCAAATTGCTTTATGCACAGGCAAGCTTGGGCTGGCCCTTAGACCAAAGAATTTAAAGATGCGGGATCTGCACATGTGCAGACCGCCCCCAGTCTGTGCATGTGCAGAAACGCTGAAGACTGTTGGGATTGGAGTTCCCAGCCTCTGTTCCCAACGAGCAAATAAGTGTGGCTTTTAAAGGACAGCAGGGATTTAGGGATGCGGAAGTGATTTATTAGGATGCTTCCAGTACATAAAAACAAAAAACTGCGGATGCTGGAAATCCAAAACAAAAACAGAATTACCTGGAAAAACTCAGCAGGTCTGGCAGCATGAGGACTCGAAACGTCAACTCTTTTCTTCTCCGCCGATGCTGCCAGACCTGCTGAGTTTTTCCAGGTAATTCTGTTTTTGTTTTGTTTCCAGTACATGCTTGTAATGAACAAATAAAAGTAGCATTACTGGGTGTGTTCTATAGGCAAAACCTAAAGTTATAATTGGAGGCTTTAATTATCTTAATATTGACTGGGATAGTAATAGTGTAAAAGGCAGAGAGAGAGAAGAATTTCTAAAGTGTGTTCAGGAGAATTTTCTTGATCAGCATGTTTCTGATCCAGAAAGGAAGGAGGCATTGATGGACGTAATTCTGGGAATGAGATGGGCTCAAATGCATCAAGTATCAGGGACACACCGAGGAGAGTGATCATCATGTCATAAGGTTTCGGTTAGCTATGGAAAAAGACAAAGAGCCATTAGTGTAAAAACACTTAATCAAAGGAGGACCAAGTTCAGTGTGTCAGGAGCAGACCTGACCCAGGTGAATTAGAAAGATTGGCAAGCAAATTAACGGAACAATGGGCTACCTTTAAAGAGGATATAATTTGAGTATAGTAGAGGGACATTCCAACAAAGGGGGAAAGGTTGGGGAATCAAAGCAAGAGCTCCTTGTATGATGAAAGGGATAGCAAGTAAGATGAAGCAGAAAAAGAGTGTACATGACAGATATCAAGTTCATAAAATAATTGAGAACCAGGCTGGCTATAGAAAGTACAGAGGGTCAGTGGAAAAGGAAATAAAAGAGGAAACAAGAGAGTATGAGAAAAGCCTGGCAATTAACACAAATGGGAGTACAAAAATCTTATATAGAATTATAAACAGTAAAGGGTAGCAAGAGGAGGTGTGGGGCCAATTAGGGACCAAAAAAGGAACCAGTGCATGGAGACTGAGGGTTTGGCTGAGGTACTAAATAAATATTTTGCATCTGTCTTTACTAAGGAAGAAGATGTTACCAAAGTCATAGTGAAAGAGGAGGTAGTTGAGATGCTGGATGGACTAAAAATTGATAAAGAGGAGATATTAAAAAGGATGGCTGTACTCAAAGCTTATAAGTCACCAAAACCAGATGGGATCCATCTGAGAATGCCAAGGCAAGTAAGGGTGGAAATTGTGCAGTGTGAAGATGGATGTTACCTTTTTAAATATTTTTTGGGAATATTGTGGTATTCTGTAAAGAAGGCTGTGTGTGTCCATGGGTAATTAAACTGGGGGAAGGTTCATAAAGACAACTGGGAACTGAGAGATGAAATGAGCTAGATGCATGCATTTGAAATGAGAGTCCATGGTGAAGTTGAATGTTCAAGTAAATAGGTCGGGTTTTCAAAGTTGCATTGGGTGATAGGTAAGGACTTGAATTTTCAGCTGTTAAATTTCAAAGGGAGTTTAGAAGTGACAAGGGCTTTTTATATTTACAAAGGTTTCATAAGTAAACAAAGGAAGGTTATTAAATTTTATTTCACCTGAAAGTGGAGGTAAGAGGAAAGCACAAAAGATTTTTATATTTTGGAAATGTTAAGTTCAAAGAGGTGGTTAGGACAATGGAGTCTAAGGTGAAAGGAAAGAAAGGCATTTAAGGAAAGATGTTGAGTTGAGTTGAGGTGGCTGTGTGGGGAGATGTACTGAGACCAGCTCTGTTCTGAGAAAAGTTGTGAATTTGAAGCAGCCACTCAGTTTCAGGCCAGAGAAGTTTTTGTTTTCAGAAAGCAGTCTGTTCCTGAACTTCCTTCAGTTCCACAGTAGAGTGGAAGAGAGTGAGAAGTCGTGTGGTATACTTTACTAAAGTAGCAGCAGTTTTGCCTTGGGTAGTACTACTGGATTTTTATGGTTAAAAATCTTTAAAGGAGCTGTTGCCAAGTAGTGTACTTCTGTGTTCTGATCAAGTGGGTTTTTGGGGGGAAAATTTTAACTGTGCAATTTTAATCTTGTGTGCTTAAGTTTTTTTTTCTTCTTGTTAGTAAACCTTTTAATTTTAAATTCCTAAAAGTGTTACTGGGATTCTATGCTTCTGGGATCAGTAGTTCTCCTCTCAGTTTCAAAATACAGAAAAAAAAGACACGGTCAGTAAGACAAGTTTCCTTCTGGGATTTGGTTTGCTCAGCGAATAATGTTGACTGTGGTCATAACATGAGGCACTGGTCATAATGTTCAAATCTGCCTTAGATATGGAGTTGATGCACTGGAGAATTGCTAATGTTACACCCTTGTTCAAAAAAGGTGTAAACTCAGCAATTACAGGCCAGTCAGTTCAACCTTAGAGATGGGACAAATAACCTGGGATAAAATTCACATGAACAAGTGTGGATTAATTAAGGAAAGCCAGAATGGATTTGTGAAAGGCCAATTGTGTTTAACTAACTTGAGTTATTTGACAACCTAACAGAGAAGATTGAGAAGATAATACAGTTGATATGATGCATGTGGACTTCCAAAAGGCATTTATAAAGTGTCACCGAGTAAGCTTGCTAGGAAGGTTGAAGCCCATGGAATAAAAGGGACAGTAGCAGCATAGGTATGATGTTGAGTGACAGAAAACAGAGAATAGGGGTGAATAAAAACAAAAAAACTGCGGATGCTGGAAATCCAAAACAAAAACAGAATTACCTGGAAAAACTCAGCAGGTCTGGCAGCATCGGCGGAGAAGAAAAGAGTTGACGTTTCGAGTCCTCATGACCCTTCGACAGAACTTGCGTTCGAGTCCAAGAAAGAGTTGAAATATATTTCAACTCTTTCTTGGACTCGAACGCAAGTTCTGTCGAAGGGTCATGAGGACTCGAAACGTCAACTCTTTTCTTCTCCGCCGATGCTGCCAGACCTGCTGAGTTTTTCCAGGTAATTCTGTTTTTGAATAGGGGTGAATGGTTGTTTTTTGGTCTGGAGGAAGATTTATACTGGGGTTCCCCAGAGGTCAGTGCTAGAACCACTGCTCTTCCTGATTGTATTAATGACTTAGAGTTGGATCTACAGGGCACAATTGCAAATTTTGCAGATGGCACAAAGCAAGGAATTTATGGTGACCTTTATAAAACACTGGTTTGGTCTCAACTTGTCTATTGTGTCCAATTTCTGGACTCTACACTTTAGGAAGGATGTGAATGCTTTAATGAGGGTGCAGAAGTGATTTACAAAGATGGTTCCAGGGATGAAGGACTCCAGTTACATGGGTAGATTAGAGAAGCCAGGGACTGTTGTCCTTAGAGAAGAGGAGGTTGAGATGAGATTTGATAGAGGTATTTAAAATCATGAGGGGTCTGGACAGAATAGATAGCGAGAAACTGTTTCCTTTGGTGGAATGGTCGAGAACTAGAGGTCACAGATTTAAGGCGGTTGGCAAAAAAAGTAATGACACAAGGAAATAGAGATGAGAATTTTTTTCTCTGAGGATTGTGCAATTTTGGAACTCTGCCTCAGATGGCGCTGGAGGCGGGGTCACAGTATTTTTAAGGCAGAGGTAGATAGATTCTTGTTAAGCAACGGAATCAAAGATTATCAGGGGTAGATGGGAATGTGGAATTTGAAGCACAAACAGATCAGCCATGATCTTATTGAATAGCAGAGCAGGCTCAAGGAGTTGAATGACCTACTTCTGCTCCTATTTTGTATGTTTGTATTTTTTACACAGCAAGTGGTTAGGATCTAGAATCAGAAATTGATAGATTTCTGGATACCAATGATATCAAGGGATATGTGGATAGTGTGAAAAATGCATAGAAGTAGATGATCAGCCATGATCTGTTTGATGGTAGAGCAGGCTCGATGAGCTGAATGGCCTACTCCTGCTCCTAGCTCCCATGTTCCTATGCACTGCCTGAGATTGCGGTGGATTGTGCCTTACAATTGTGACCTCAAAAAGGGAATTGGATAAGCAAATTTTTAAAAAAATTCAGGGAAAAGAGACTAGCTGAATTGCTCTTCCAGAGAACCAGCATGGGCCTGATGGGCTGAATGCCCTCCTGCGCTATAACCATTCTATGAGGAAACATCGGATAGGTTGGGTTTGTTTTCTTTGGAACATAGAAGGCCAAGGGAAGATTTCATTGAGGAATATTAAGTTCTGAGGAGCCGAGACAGAGTGGATAGGAAGGATTTCCACTACACTATCCACTGATAGTGGATAGTGTAGAGGATAGCCATAATCTCCAAAACGATATAGGTGGGATGGGGGAGTGGGCAGTAAAGTGGCAGATGGATTTTAACAGAGAGGAGTGTGAGGTCATACATTTAGGGAGGTCAAACAGGTACAGGGATTACAAAATAAATGGGAATATACTAAGAGGGGTAGATGAAGTGAGAGATCTTGGCGTACAAGTACACAAGTCCCTGAAGGCAGCAGTTCAATAGACAAGGCTGTAAAGAAGGCATATGGAATGCTCTCCTTCATTGGCAGAGGTATAGAATATAAAAGTAAGGATATAATGTTGGAATTGTATAAAACACTGATGAGGCCACAACTGGAGCATTGTGTGCAGTTCTGGTCACCACATTACAGGAAGGACGTAATAGTTCTGGAGAAAGTGCAGAGGAGGTTTACAAGAATGTTGCCAAAGTTAGAATAGTGCAGCCAAGAGGAGAGATTGGATAGGTTGGGGTTATTTTCCTTAGAACAAAGAAGGCTGAGAGGTGACTTGATTGAGGTGTACAAAATTATGAGGGGAATATATAGAGTGGACAGGATGAAATTGTTTCCCATGGTGGGGAATTCTAGAGCCAGGGGACATAGATTCAAGATAATGGCAGAAGGTGTAGGGGGGACATGAGGAAGAACTTTTTTACACAGAGGGTAGTGGGTGTCTGGAATTCACTGCCCAAGTTAGTGGTAGAGGCAGAAACTTTAAACTCTTTTAAAAAGTACCTGGATCTGCACCTTAAGTGCTGTAAGCTGCAGGGCTATGGGCCGGGTGCAGGAAGGTGGGATTAGAAAGGGCACCTGCGTATCCTTGGGCTGGCATGGACAAGATGGGCCAAATGGCCTCCTTCTGTGCTGTAACTTTTCTATGGTTCTATGATTTACTTCTCCTAGTGGAGAGGTCAATAACCAGGGGCATAGATTCAAAGTAATTGACAGAGGGTTAGAAGGGAGTTGAGAACATTTTCACCCAGAGGCTGGTGGGGTCAGGACTTACTGTCTGAAATTGTGATACAAGCTGAAACCCTCATCACATTTAAGAAGTATTTGGAAATGCACTTGGACTACAGTAACCTACAGGATCAAGAGCTGGAAAGTGGATTTAGGCTGGATAACTCTTTTTCAGCTGACACAGACATGACAGGCCAAATGGCCTCCTTCTGTGCCTTAGTGTTTCCATGTTTCTATGGACAATGGTGGCCTAGGAGGGATGGATCAGGAGCTCAGGCCAGACTGACCAAAGGTGTTCTTACAGTGCTGGAACATAGGGACAGTGATGAGGATGTAGCCACAATAAGCCTGGTTTCAGTTAAGAAAAAGGTATATTGGAAAACCAGGGAGAAATGCAGCAAGAGTTGGGCTAAGACAATGAGTGAGTTTACTAAGTACGAGAGTGAAAAAGGGGGAGGCTCTATTTACATCTTACATTGGGAAAATATTTGCTAGAGTTGCTCATGTTTATTTTAGTTCTGTATTTTTTTAAACATGAGTATTAATGTAAACGCACACATTTCATATCTCGACATACGAATAACCTTGAATCATAGTTTCCTCTACAAGGGGAACCATTTAACCTTTCCTCTCTTTTTCACCTGGTTTTATTTTTATGTCCCTTTACATATTTCTTCCAATGTGCTGAATTCCTGTCATAGAATTTCCAGGAGGAATGCACCTAGTGTCATTCACCTGCCTTCTCCCCTGCAAATTCTTCCTTTTCAGATAACAATCTAACTTCCTCTTGAATGCACAGTAGTCCATTTGGTCCACTGTCTATACTAACTCTTTGAAAGAGCTAGCCAAACAGCCCCACTTTTGTGCCCCTCTCCCATAGACCTGTAATATCATTCTCTCTCAGTATTTATCCAATTCTCTTTTGAAAATTACTGCTAAATCTGCTTCCGCCACCAATTCAAACCCATGCATTCCAGATCATCAGAACTCTTAGCTTAAAAAAAATTCTCCTCTTTCCTCTGGTTTTTTTTTTGAGAAATTGGGACTGTTTTCCTTGTAGAGGAAAGGTTGAGAGGAGACTTGATGGAGGGTATTGGAAATCATGAGGGATCTGGAGAGAGTAAATAGGGAAAAACTGTTCCCACTCATAAAAGGATCGAGAATGAGAGGGCACAGATTTAAAGTAATTGGGAAAAGAAGCCTTGGAGACATGAGGAGAAACATTTTCACACAGTGAGTTAGGGGTTAGGATCTGGTGGAGGCAGATTGAATCGAGGCATTCAAGAGGAAATTGGATTGTTATCTGAAAAGGAAGAATTTGCAGGGGAGAAGGCAGGTGAGTGACACTAGGTGAATTCCTTATTCTGAGAGCTTGTGCAGACACAATGGGCTGAATGGCCTCCTTCTGTGCTGTAACAATTCTGTGAATTACCTTAAATCTGGGTCCTGTGGTTACTGACCCTCCTGCCAGTGGAAACAGTTTCTCCGTATTTACTGCATCAAAATTGTGGATAATTTTTAACGTCTCTATGAAATCTCCTCTGAATAATATTGAATGTTATAAGGTCTGTAGAAATAACAATGCTCATGGTTTAGCACACCAATGGTTTGACCAGGGACATGGCATTTTTACTGCTCATTTCAAATCTTTCACTCTTGTCCTTGTTGGGAATATCCCTAATACTTGAAAATATCAAACGCTGATGCCACACCCATTCCCAAAACATTCCGGCCCTGCTTGCAGCTCGACAGAAACAACATCAAACAACAGGAGAGCGGAATATGATTTACTCCTTACACTAAACACATTGCCAAGACCAACCATTCCCAGGATGCCCTGAAAGCAATTTTCACATGGTTTCATGCTTTCACGATTCTTCTTTTCCATCATTTCTGCATTGATTATATCATAAATATGATGAATTATTATGCTATTATCTTTGAATCATTGACAGATCTGAATTTTCGAAGCTATGGTCTCATCCCAGGCACTGCATCTTTTGCCATTCATATGATAATCATCCCAAATTTTCCTTCTGTTTAATTTCACACCACTCACACAAACATTTAATAACATTCCACACCAATGTTCTAGACTATCACCTGCATTTAACAGCCAAACACTGAGGGCAGAGTCTGGATTCCTGCACTGTCCCCATCAAACACTCCCAGGGCAGATACAGCACAGGGTTAGATACAGAGTAAAGCTCCCTCTACACTGTCCCCATCAAACAGTCCCAGGGCAGGTACAGCACGGGGTTAGATACAGAGTAAAGCTCCCTCTACACTGTCCCCATCATACATTCCCAGGACAGGTACAGCACGGGGTTAAATACAGAGTAAAGCTCCCTCTACACTGTCCCAATCAAACATTCCATGGACAGGTACAACAGAGGGTTAGATACAGAGTAAAGCTCCCTCTACACTGTCCCCATCAAACACTCCCAGGACAGGTACAGCACGGGGTTAGAGGGGAGGCGACTGCACAGTGGTATTGTTTCTGGACTGTTAATCCAGAGACCCAAGCGAAATGCTCTGGGGACCTGGGTTCGAGTCCCACCAAGGCAGATGGTGGAATTTGCGGTCAATAACAAACCTGGAATTAAAAGTCTAATGATGACCATGAAACCATTGTCGATTGTTGTAAAAACCCATCTGGTTCACTAATGCTGTTGAGGGAAGGAAATCTGTCATCCTTACCTGTTCTGGATCCATGGGTAACTTTGAAATGGCCTATCAAGCCACTCAGTTGGATCAAACTGCTACAAAGACTCAAAAAAGGAATGAAACCAGACAGACCACCCAGCGTCGACCTAGACACCGGAAACGACAGTGGCAAACTCAGCCCTGTAAACTCTGCAAAGTCCTCCTTACTAACATCTGGGGGCTAGTGCCAAAATTGGGAGTGGTGTCTCTCAGACTGGTCAAGCAACAGCCTGACATAGTCATTCTCACAGAATCCTACCTTACAGATAATGTCCCAGACTCCTCCATCACCATCCCTGGTTATGTCCTGTCCCACCAGCAGAACAGGCCCAGCAGAGGTGGTGGCACAGTGGTATACAGTCAGGAGGGAGTTGCCCTGGGAGTCCTCAACATCGACTCTGGACCCCATGAAGTCTCATGGCATCAGGTCAAACATGGGCAGGGAAATCTCCTGCTGATTACCACGTACCGCCCTCCCTCAGCTGATGAATCAGTGCTCCTCCATGTTGAACACCATTTGCAGGAAGCACTGAGGGTGGCAAGGGTGCAGAATGCACCCTGGGTGGGGGACTTCAGTGTCCATCACCAAGAGTGTCTCGGCAGCACCACTACTGACCGAGCTGGTCGAGTCCTAAGGAACATAACTGCTAGACTGGGTCTGTGGCAGGTGGTGAGGCAACAAACAAGAAGGAAAAATACACTTGACCTCATCCTCACCAACCTGCCTGCCACAGATACATCTGTCCATGACAGTATCGGTAGGAGTGACCACCGCACAGTCCTTGTAGAGCCAAAGTCCCGCCTTCACATTGAGGATACCCTCCATCATGTTGTGTGGCATGACCACCATGCTAAATGGATAGATTTCGAACAGACCTAGCAACTCAAGACTGGGCATCCATGAGGCTCTGTGGGCCATCAGCAGCAGCAGAATTGTACTCTAACCTCATGGTCCAACATATCCCCCACTCTACCATTACCATCAAGCCAGGGGATCAGCCCTGGTTCAATGAAGAGTGCAGGAGGGCATGCCAGGAGCAGCACCAGGCACACCTAAAAATGAGGTGTCAACCTGGTGAAGCTATATAATAGGACTACTTGTGTGCCAAACAGCATAAGCTGCAAGTGATAGACAGAGCTAAGCGATCCCACAACCAACGGATCAGATTAAGCTCTATAGTCCTGCCACATCCAGTCGTGAATGGTGGTGGACAATTAAACAACTCACTGGAGGAGGAGGCTCCACAAATATCCCCATCCTCAATGATGGAGGAACCCAGCACAGCAGTGCAAAAGATAAGGCTGAAGCATTCGCAACAATCTTCAGCCAGAAGTGCTGAGTGGATGATCCATCTTGGCCTCCTCTGGAGGTCCCCAGCATCACAGATGCCAGTTTTCAGCCAATTTGATTCACTCCACATCATATCAAGAAATGGCTGAAGGCACTGGAAATTGCAAAGGCTATGGGCCCTGACAATATTCCGGCAATAGTGCTGAAGACATGTGCTCCAGAACTTGCGGCACCATTAGCCAAGCTGTCCCAGTACAGCTACAACACTGGCATCTACCCAGCAATGTGGCAAATTGCCCAGGTGTGTCCTGTACACAAAAAGCAGGACAAATCCAAAGCGGCCAATTACCACCCTATCAGTTTACTCTCGATCATCAGCAAAGTGCATTAAGGGGTCAGCAACAGTGCTATCAAGCGGCACTTGCTTAGCAATAACCTGCTCACTGATGCTCAATTTGGGTTCCGTCAGGGCCACTCAGCTCCTGACCTCATTACAGCCTTGGTTCAAATATGGACAAAAGAGCTGAACTCCTGAGGTGAGGTGAGAGTGACTGCCCTTGACATCAAGGCAGCATTTGACCGAGTGTGGCATCAAGGAGCCCTAACAAAACTGGAGTCAATGGGAATCAGGGGGAAAATTCTCTGCTGGTTGGAGTCATACCTAACACAATGGAAGATGGTTGTGGTTGTTGGAGGTCAGTCATCTCAGCTCCAGGACATCACTGCAGCAGTTCCTCAGGGTAGTGTCTTCGGCCCAACCATCTTCAGCTGCTTCATCAATGACCTTCCTTCCATCTTAAGGTCAGAAGTGGAAATGTTTGCTGATGATTCCACAATGTTCAGCACCATTCACAACTCCTCAGACACTGAAGCAGTCAATATCCAAATGCAGTAAGACCTGGACAATATCCAGGCTTGGGCTGACAAGTGGCAAGTAACATTTGAGCCAAACAAGTGTCAGGCAATGACCATCTCCAACAAGAGAGAATCCAACCATCGCCCCTTTATGTTCAATGGCAAAATCATCACTGAATCCCCCACTATCAACATCCTGGGAGTTACCATTGACCAAAAATCAACTGGACTAGGCACATAAATACTGTGGCTACAAGAGCAAGTCAGAGACTGGGAATTCTGCAGTGCGTAACTCACCTCCTGACTCCCCAAAACCTGTCCACCATCTACAAGGCACAAGTCAGTGTGATGAAATATTCCTCACTTGCCTGGATGAGTGCAGCTCCCACAACATTCAAGAAGCTTGAAACCATTCAAGACAAAATAGTCCATTTGATCACCCTTCCAACCATCGCCCCTTTATGTTCAATGGCATTACCATCACTGAACCCCCCACTATCAACATCCTGGGGATTACCATTGACCAGAAACTGAACTGGACCAGCCATATAAATACTGTGGCTACAAGAGCAGGTCAAAGGCTGGGAATCCTGCGGTGAGTAACTCACCTCCTGACTCTCCGGAGCCTGTCCACCATCTACAAGGCATAAGTCAGGAGTGTGATGGAATACTTCCCACTTGCCTGGATGAGTGCAGCTCCTACAACACTGAAGCTTGACACCATCCAGGACAAAGCAGCCCACTTGATTGGCACCACATCCACAAACATCCACTCCCTCTACCACCGATGCACAGTAGCAGCAGTGTGTACCATCTGTATATAACCCTGTGCCATAACTGTCCTGGGAGTGTTTGATGGGGACAGTGTAGAGGGCAGAAACTCACCAAGGCTCCTTAAACAGCACCTTCCGAACCCACGACCACTACCAGCTAGAAGGACAAGGGCAGCAGATAGATGGAAACATCACCACCTGGAAATTACCCTCTAAGCCACTCACCATCCTGACTTGGAAATATATCACAGTTCCTTCACTGTCGTTGGGTTAAAATCATGGAACTTCCTTCCTAACAGAACTGTGGGTGTACCTACACCACATGGACTGCAGCGGTTCAAGAAGAAAGCTCATCACCATCTTCTCGAGGGCAACTAGGGATGGGCAGTAAATGCTGGCCCAGCCAGTGAAGCTAACATCCCAAAAATGAATAATAAAATAGGTACAGAGTAAAGCTCCCTCTACACTGCCCCACGAAACACTCCCAGGACAGGGACAGCACAGGGTTATATACAGAGTAAAGCTCCCTCTACACTGTCCCCATCAAACACTCCCAGGACAGGTACAGCACGGGGTTAGATACAGAGTAAAGCTCCCTCTACACTGTCCCCATCAAACACTCCCAGGACAGGTACAGCACGGGGTTATATACAGAGTAAAGCTCCCTCTACACTGTCCCCATCAAACACTCCCAGGACAGGTACAGCACAGGGTTAGATACAGAGTAAAGCTCCCTCTACACTGTCCATCAAACACTCCCAGGACAGGTACAGCACGGAGTTAGATACAGAGTAAAGCTCCCTCTATACTGTCTCCATCTAACACTCCCAGGACAGGTACAGCACGGGGTTAGATACAGAGTAAAGCTCCCTCTACATTGTCCCCATCAAACACTCCCAGGACAGGTACAGCACCGGGTTAGATACAGAGTAAAGCTCCCTCTACATTGTCCCCATCAAACACTCCCAGGACAGGTACAGCACCGGGTTAGATACAGAGTAAAGCTCCCTCTACACAGGCCCCATCAAACACTCCCAGGACAGGTACAGCACGGGGTTAGATACAGAGTAAAGCTCCCTCTACACTGTCCCCATCAAACACTCCCAGGACAGGTACAGCACGGGGTTAGATACAGAGTAAAGCTCCCTCTACACTGTCCCCATCAAACACTCCCAGGACAGGTACAGCACAGGGTTAGATACAGAGTAACAATCCCTCCACACTGTCTCCATTAAACATTCCCAGGACAGGTACAGCACGGGGTTAGATACAGAGTAAAGCTCCCTCTACACTGTCCCCATCAAACACTCCCAGGACAGATACTGCACTGGGTTAGAGACAGAGTAAAGCTCCCTCTACACTGTCTCCATCAAACACTGCCAGGACAGATACAGCACAGCATTAGATACAGAGTAAAGCTCTCTCTATACTGTCCCCATCAAACACTCCCAGGACAGATACTGCACTGGGTTAGAGACAGAGTAAAGCTCCCTCTACACTGTCCCCATCAAACACTCCCAGGACAGGTACAGCACGGGGTTAGAGACAGAGTAAAGCTCCCTCTACACTGTCCCCATCAAACACTCCCAGGACAGATACAGCACGGGGTTAGAGACAGAGTAAAGCTCCCTCTACACTGTCTCCATCAAACACTCCCAGGACAGGTACAGCACGGGGTTAGATACAGAGTAAGGCACCCTCTACACTGTCTCCATCAAACTCTCCCAGGACAGGTACAGCACGGGGTTAGATACAGAGTAAAGCCCCCTCTACACTGTCCCCATCAAACACTCCCAGGGCAGGTACAGCACGGGGTTAGAGACAGAGTAAAGCTCCCTCTACACTGTCTCCATCAAACACTCCCAGGACAGATACAGCACAGCATTAGATACAGAGTAAAGCTCTCTCTACACTGTCCCCATCAAACATTCCCTGGACAGGTAGAGCACGGGGTTAGATACAGAGTAAAGCTGTCTCTACACTGTCCCCATCAAACACTCCCAGGACAGGTACAGAACGGGGTTAGATACAGAGTAAAGCTCCCTCTACACCGTCCCCATCAAACACTCCCAGGACAGGTACAGCACGGGGTTAGATACAGAGTAAATCTCCCTCTACACTGTCCCCATCAAACACTCCCAGGACAGGTACAGCACGGGGTTAGATACAGAGTAAAGCTCCCTCTACACTGTCCCCATCAAACATTCCCAGGACAGGTACAGCACGGGGTTAGATACAGAGTAAAGCTCCCTCTACACTGTCCCCATCAAACATTCCCAGGACAGGTACAGCACAGGGTTAGATACAGAGTAAAGCTCCCTCTACACTGTCCCCATCAAACACTCCCAGGACAGGTACAGCACGGGGTTATATACAGAGTAAAGCTCCCTCTACACTGTCTCCATCAAACACTGCCAGGACAGATACAGCACAGCATTAGATACAGAGTAAAGCTCTCTCTACACTGTCCCCATCAAACACTCCCAGGACAGGTACAGAACGGGGTTAGATACAGAGTAAAGCTCCCTCTACACTGTCCCCATCAAACACTGCCAGGACAGATACAGCACAGCGTTAGATACAGAGTAAAGCTCTCTCTATACTGTCCCCATCAAGCACTCCCAGGACAGGTACAGAACGGGGTTAGATACAGAGTAAAGCTCCCTCTACACTGTCCCCATCATACCTTCTAGGACTGATACGGCACAGGGTTATATACAGAAGATGCTGCAAATACGAAACAAAAACAAAATAAATCTTGAAGTTATTGCCTTCCACAAACTCAGGATATCGCAAAGCCTTTCAGAGCCAATCAATTACCTTTGAAGTAACACTGTTTTATCAGGTAGGAAAAAATAGCATTCAATTTGCGTACTGCAAGCAATCTCAAACAGGAATGAGATAACTTAGCAGGTGATTTGTTTTAGTGACGTGAGGCATAAACCCCGGCCAGGACACTCGGGCAAACTGCATTGCTCCACTTTCAGTAATGCAGTGGGGTATCTTATGTCCATCTGCGAGGGCTGATAGGATATCGGTTGAATATCTTGGATGATACGAGTCTCTGAGTGGGGTGTTCCAGTGAGGCAGTGCTCATTATTACAAAGCATAGCAGCGCCCTCTGCTGGCAGGAACAGGCTGTGGAGTGGCTTGAAACTTCAGCCACAGTGTTGAACTGGAGTGAATATGGGATTAAAGCCCAGCGAACAGCTCCGCACTGCTATATTAAAACTGAAAACCTCCAGGTCCTGCCACAATTGGAGAACTTTCCTGTGAATTAAAGAACATACTGTCTCAGTAGCAGAATGATATTCCACTTGGCATTGGGGGCGTCTCAGTTGAACATGAATCTGTCCACGTTTGCGACCCACACACCCTTTACAGCTGAAGCCCTGGGCTATAGCCAGGAATGAAAACAGAAAATGTTGGAAATACTCAGCAGGTCAGGCAGCACCTGTTGGACAAAAAAAACCAGAGTTAACATTCCAAGTCGATGACCTTTCATCAGAACGGTAATAGCCGGGAGCGTGATGTGGATTTTTGCTCTTTAACTTTGAAGGAAAGCTGAAGGTAATTCACCCCATTGCCAACCTAATAAGGTCAACTAGCTTAGTAAAGAGCAGGGATGGAGGTGAGGTCTTGTTACAATGTCTGGCTTGCAGGAGCAATGATAGTCTATAAACACGCAATAAGATAACTCATGAAAGTATGGAATGTAAACTTTAACAACAGTGAAACATATCCAGTTGAAATTAGCTGACCCATACATAAATACAAGCTCTATCTTTTAAATGAGACTTTAAACTGAAACTCAGCCTGTCCCCTCAGGTGGAAGTAAAACATATCCCACGGCGACTATTTCAAAGAAGACCAGGGGAGATCTTCCTGGTGTTCTGGCCAAAACTTATCCCAAAAGCAACACTACTAAAACAGATTATCTGGTTATTATCCCATTACAGTTTATGGGATCTTGCTGTGTATCAGTCGACTGCCACATTTCCCTACATTACAACAGTGACTACGCTTCAAAAGTACTTCAGGTTGTGAAGTGTTTGAGATGTCTTGATAGGGCGAATGGTATCACATAAAGGGACGCCCTTTAACCCTCACCCTGCCACATCCTGTTAACACTTCTTTCACCCCCACCAGGGTCACAAAAAGCAACTAGGTGCATTCCACCACTGCACAAAATCTATCTGCAGCATCAAGTAGCAGGACAAAGCCCCTAACACCAAAGTGCTAACAAGGTGCTGCATACCTGGAATCGAGAGCTTCCTCAGCAGAGCTCAGCTTCACTGGGTCAGCCATGCAGTTTGCACAGAGAATTCCCACAGGCCAAAGGCAGAATTTGGCAGTCAGCTGAGTTTGGGGAACCCGCACCATAGGAAACCCCAAATTCAAATACAAACCCATTCAAAAGTCAATCTCCGAGCCTATAAGATGGACACCACTACCTGATGGGAAAAATACAACCCAATCCAACTGGAGATGACCATCAAGCAATCTCAACATTTCAGGAGAACCAAGTCAGGTGCCTATAGGACAAGTGAGCACACTGCAAAGCCAGTGCCTTCACCCTGCCCTCCAACAGTGACTGCATATGGAATATTTATAATCCGATCTGCAAAATCAAGATTTAGTTTAAAATTATGTATGAGACAACACCCAACATAAATGGTGAACAATTGACTTCCTTGATGAACACTCATGGGAGAGTCATCAATCATCATCAACCCTTTGTTTGCTCTGTTTTAATCCAGTTCACTGTTTTTAAATCCCGGATAACTCTGTTTCAACACCCCCTGGTTAACTTTGTTTTAACCACCCCCCACCACAACACAACACCCCGGGCTAAGCCTGTTTTAACGCACCCCCGTCCACAGGTAACCCAGGTTGAACCTCTTCCAGTTAATGCTGCATCTTCCTGTCCTGCCAGCAGAAGGCGATGCTGCACCATAACCCTGGCAGGAAGTGCAAGCTGCAGGAACATCAGAGAGTGAAAAGCGGGTTCATGTTGGATGAAGAATTCCCACTGGATTTCACACCTGAGACACTGACTCTGTTCTGTCTGTAGATGCGGCTCCAGCTGAGACTCTGTCACTTTCTGAGTCAGAAAATCATAAGTTCAAGGCCCCATTCCAGAAAGTGAATAGATCCAAGAGAATCGATCCAGATCCTGTCTGGAAGGTGGATGTAATATATCATATGGCCACTATTTGAAGGAGAGAGGGGGGTGGGGGGGGGGTTCTCCCTAGTCTCCTGGTTATTGATATTTATCCCACAAACAATGCCTAGAATTATATAAGTTCACAGCACAGAAAGAGGCCATTCAGCCCATCGTGCCTGTGTTGGCCCTTTGAAAGAGTTATCCAATTAATCTTGGCCTGCTGCATTGTTCCAGAGAAGCTCAACACAAACTGGAGGAACAACACCTCATCTTCCGACTAGGCACTTTACAGCCTTCCGGACTGAATATTGAGTACAGCAACTTCAGATCATGAACTCTTTTCTCCATCTTCACTCCTTTTTGATCCCTTTTTTCTACATTCATTTTTATTTTTTAATTTTTATCCACATATTTTTTTTGAATTTTATTTTAATTTTTATTCATTGTTTTATCCCTTCCTTTTATCCTATATTCAATCTTTTTGCCCACCAAATCCCCCCACCCCAACCAGGGCCATCTGTCACTTGTTCATGTTGTTCTTTCCAGGGCGCTTACCCTTGTCCTGCTATTACCACATTCTGCTTTCTGACCTTAATGCCACCATCAGCACCTCCTTTAGCCAGTATCACTACCATTAACACTCCTCTGTCCTTTTGTTCATGACATCTTTGTCAATCTCTCCTTCGCCCCCACCTATCGCTGGCCTTCTATCCAGCTTCACCTGCTCCACCGCACTTAAACAGTATAAATTTCATCACATTTTTACTTCTCAACAGCTCTGAAGACTCATACAGACTCGAGACGTTAGCTCTATTTCTCTCTCCACAGATGCTATTCCACCTGCTGAGTTTTTACAGCATTTTCTGGTTTTGTTTCAGATTTCCAGCTTTTATCCAATTAATCTCACTCCCTGGCTTCGCTCTGCAATTTTTCCCTTCAAATATTTAGCCAATTAAAAAAAAAAGTTGCTATTGAATCAGCTTCCATCTCATTCCTCTTGTTTCTGTCACCGCCATTCCTGGGATCTTCTTGTGCAAACTATGACCCAAAGTTTCCGTAAGAAACTCCAAAGTCAGGCCCCGCCCTCCGGCGCTCGGAACGTCTTGATTGGTTGATATCTTTGTAGCGGTTCCTCGTCTTTCTCTGATTGTCAAATGGTTTAACCAATGATGAACAGCAATTTCACTTCCGATTGTGTGAAACGGACCAATCAGGGCGGCTACATTGTTGCAGAAAGTTCGTGTAGAAACAGGAAAAAGTTCCGCACAGCAAAGGTGAGAAAGAGAGAGGGAAGAGACAGGGAGGAAAGAAATAGAGCGGGAGGGAGGGGAAGAGGGAGGGAGGGAAAGAAAGAGGGAGGGAGGGAGGGAGGGAGAGAGGGAGGGAGGGAGGGAAAGAGGGAGGGAAAGAGGGGGAGGGAGGCAAAGAGGGGGAGGGAGGGAAAGAGGGAGAGAGGGAAAGAGGGAGGGAGGGAAAGAGGGAGGGAGGGAGGGAGGGAAAGAGGGAAAGAGGGAGGGAGGGAGGGAGGGAAAGAGGGAAGGAGGGAGGGAGGGAGGGAAAGAGGGAAGGAGGGAGGGAGGGAAAGAGAGAGCGAGGGAGGGAAAGAGGGAGGGAGGGAGGGAGGGAAAGAGGGAGGGAGGGAGGGAAGGAAAGAGGGAGGGAAGGAGGGAGGGAAAGAGGGAGGGAGGGAAGGAAAGAGAGTGAGGGAGGGAAAGAAGGAGGGAGGGAAAGAAGGAGGGAGGGAAAGAAGGAGGGAGGGAAGGAGGGAGGGAAAGAAGGAGGGAGGGAAGGAGGGAGGGAAAGAAAGATGGAGGGAAAGAAAGAGGGAGGGAGGGAGGGAGGGAGGGAGGGAAAGAGGGAGGGAAAGAGGGAGGGAGGGAAAGAGGGAAAGAGGGAGGGAGGGAGGGAAAGAGGGAGGGAAAGAGGGAGGGAGGGAGGGAGGGAAAGAGGGAGGGAAAGAGGGAGGGAGGGAGGGAGGGAAAGAGGGAGGTAGGGAGGGAAAGAGGGAGGGAGGGAGGGAAAGAGGGAGGGAGGGAGGGAGGGAAAGAGGGAGGGAGGGAAAGAGGGAGGGAGGGAGGGAGGGAAAGAGGGAGGGAGGGAGGGAGGGAGGGAAAGAAGGAGGGAGGGAGGGAAAGAGGGAGGGAGGGAGGGAAAGAAAGAGGGAGGGAGGGAGTGAGGGAAAGAAAGAGGGAGGGAAAGAAAGAGGGAGGGAAAGAGGGAGGGAGGGAAAGAAAGAGGGAGGGAAAGAAAGAGGGAGGGAGGGAAAGAAAGAGGGAGGGAGGGAGGGAAAGAAAGAGGGAGGGAGGGAGGGAGGGAGGGAAAGAGGGAGGGAAAGAGGGAGGGAGGGAAAGAGGGAAAGAGGGAGGGAGGGAGGGAAAGAGGGAGGGAAAGAGGGAGGGAGGGAAAGAGGGAGGGAGGGAAAGAGGGAGGGAGGGAGGGAGGGAAAGAGGGAGGGAAAGAGGGAGGGAGGGAAAGAGTGAGGGAGGGAAAGAGAGAGGGAGGGAGGGAAAGAGGGAGGGAAAGAGGGAGGGAGGGAAAGAGGGAAGGAGGGAGGGAGGGAAAGAGGGAAGGAGGGAGGGAGGGAAAGAGGGAGGGAGGGAAAGAGGGAGGGAGGGAAAGAGAGTGAGGGAGGGAAAGAGAGGGAGGGAGGGACAGGGAGGGAGGGAGGGAAAGAAAGAGGGAGGGAGGGAGGGAGGGAGGGAAAGAAAGAGGGAGGGAGGGAAAGAAAGGGTGGGATGGAGGGAAAGAAAGAGTGAGGGAGGGAGGGAAAGAGGGAGGGAGGGAGGGAAAGAAAGAGGGATGGAGGGAAAGAGGGAGGGAGGGAAAGAAGGAAAGAGGGAGGGAGGGAAAGAAAGAGGGAGGGAAAGAGGGAAAGAGGGAGGGAGGGAGGGAGGGAAAGAGGGAGGGAAAGAGGGAGGGAGGGAAAGAGGGAGGAAAGAGGGAGGGAAAGAGGGAGAGAGGGAGGGAAAGAGGGAGGGAAAGAGGGAGGGAGGGAAAGAGGGAGGGAGGGAGGGAAAGAGGGAGGGAAAGAGGGAGGGAGGGAAAGAGGGAGGGAGGGAAAGAGGGAGGGAGGGAGGGAGGGAAAGAGGGAGGGAAAGAGGGAGGGAGGGAAAGAGGGAGGGAAAGAGGGAAAGAGGGAGGGAGGGAGGGAAAGAGGGAGGGAAAGAGGGAGGGAGGGAAAGAGGGAAAGAGGGAGGGAGGGAGGGAGGGAAAGAGGGAGGGAAAGAGGGAGGGAGGGAGGGAGGGAAAGAGGGAGGGAGGGAGGGAAAGAGGGAGGGAGGGAGGGAGGGAAAGAGGGAGGGAGGGAGGGAGGGGAAAGAGGGAGGGAGGGAGGGAGGGAAAGAGGGAGGGAGGGAGGGAGGGAGGGAGGGAAAGAAAGAGGGAGGGAGGGAAAGAGGGAGGGAGGGAGGGAAAGAAAGAAAGGGAGGGAGGGAAAGAAAGAAGGAGGGAGGGAAAAAAAGAGGGAGTGAGGGAGGGAAAGAGTGAGGGAGGGAAAGAGGGAGGGAGGGAAAGAGGGAAAGAGTGAGGGAGGGAGGGAAAGAGGGAGGGAAAGAGGGAAAGAGGGAGGGAGGGAGGGAGGGAAAGAGGGAGGGAGGGAGGGAGGGAGGGAGGGAGGGAAAGAGGGAGGGAGGGAGGGAAAGAGGGAGGGAGGGAGGGAAAGAGGGAGGGAGGGAGGGAGGGAGGGAGGGAAAGAGGGAGGGAAAGAGGGAGGGGGGGAGGGAGGGAAAGAGGGAGGGAGGGAGGGAGGGAAAGAGGGAGGGAGGGAGGGAGGGAGTGAAAGAGGGAGGGAGGGAGGGAAAGAAAGGGAGGGAGGGAAAGAAAGGGAGGGATGGAGGGAAAGAAAGAGTGAGGGAGGGAAAGAAAGAGTGAGGGAGGGAGGGAAAGAGGGAGGGAGGGAAAGAAAGAGGGAGGGAGGGATGGAAAGAAAGAGGGAGGGAGGGAAGGAAAGAAAGAAAGAGGGAGGGAGGGAAAAAAGAGGGAGGGAGGGAGGGACTAAAGAGGGAGGGAGGGAGGGAAAGAAAGAGGGAGGGAGGGAGGGAAAGAAAGAGGGAGGGAGGGAGGGAGGGGAGGGAAAGAGGGAGGGAGGGAGGGAAAGAAAGAGGGAGGGAGGGAGGGAAAGAGGGAGGGAGGGAAAGAGGGAGGGAGGGAGGGAAAGAAAGAGGGAGGGAGGGAGGGAAAGAGAGAGGGAGGGAGGGAAAGAGAGAGGGAGGGTGGGAGGGAAAGAAAGAGGGAGGGTGGGAGGGAAAGAAAGAGGGAGGGAGGGAGGGAAAGAAAGAGGGAGGGAGGGAAAGAAAGAGGGAGGGAGGGAGGGAAAGAAAGAGGGAGGGAGGGAAAGAAAGAGGGAGGGAGGGAGGGAAAGAAAGGGAGGGAGCGAAAGAGGGAGGGAGGGAAAGAGGGAGGGAGGGAAAGAAAGAAAGAGGGTGGGAGGGAAAGAAGGAGGGAAGGAGGGAAAGAGGGAGGGAGGGAGGGAGGGAGGGAAAGTAAGAGGGAGGGAGGGAGGGAAAGTAAGAGGGAGGGAGGGAGGGAAAGAAAGAGGGAGGGAGGGAGGGAAAGAGGGAGGGAGGGAGGGAGGGAGGGAAAGAGGGAGGGAGGGAGGGAAAGAAAGAGGGAGGGAGGGAGGGAAAGAGGGAGGGAAAGAAAGAGGGAGGGAGGGAAGGAAAGAGGAAGGGAAGGAAAGTGGGAGGGAGGGAAGGAAAGAGGGAGGGAGGGAAGGAAAGAGGGAGGGAGGGAAAGAGGGAGGGAGGGAGGGAAAGAATGAGGGAGAGAGGGAAAGAATGAGGGAGGGAGGGAAAGAAAGGGAGGCAGGGAAGGAGGGAGGGAGGGAAAGAAAGAGGGAGGTAGGGAAGGAAAGAAAGAGGGAGGGAGGGAAAGAAAGAAAGAGGGAGGGAGGGAAAGAAAGAAAGAGGGAGGGAGGGAAAGAAAGAAAGAGGGAGGGAGGGAAAGAAAGAAAGAGGGATGGAGGGAAAGAAAGAGGGAAGGAAAGAAAGAAAGAGGGAGGGAGGGAGGGAAAGAGAGAGGGAAGGAGGGAAAGAGGGAGGGAGGGAAAGAAAGAGGGAGGGAGGGAGGGAAAGAAAGAGGGAGGGAGGGAGGGAAAGAAAGAAGGAGGGAGGGAAAGAAAGAGGGAGGGAGGGAGGGAAAGAGGGAGGGAGGGAAAGAGGGAGGGAGGGAGGGAGGGAAAGAGGGAGGGAAAGAGGGAGGGAGGGAGGGAAAGAGGGAGGGAAGGAAAGAGGGAGGGAGGGAGGGAAGGAAAGAGGGAGGGAGGGAGGGAAAGAGGGAGGGAGGGAGGGAGGGAAAGAGGGAGGGAGGGAGGGAAAGAGGGAGGGAGGGAGGGAGGGAGGGAAAGAGGGAGGGAGGGAGGGAAAAGAGGAGGGAGGGAGGGAAAGAAGAGGGAGGGAGGGAGGGAAAGAAAGAGGGAGGGAGGGAGGGAAGGAAGGAGGGAGGGAGGGAGGGAAAGAGGGAGGGAGGGAGGGAAGGAGGGAGGGAGGGAAAGAAAGAGGGAGGGAGGGAAAGAAAGAGGGAGGGAGGGAAAGAAAGAGGGAGGGAGGGCAAGAAAGAGGGAGGGAGGGCAAGAAAGAGGGAGGGAGGGAGGGAGGGCAAGAAAGAGGGAGGGAGGGAGGGAAAGAGAGGGAGGGAGGGAGGGAAAGAGAGGGAGGGAGGGAGGGAAAGAAAGAGGGAGGGAGGGAGGGAAAGAAAGAGGGAGGGAGGGAAAGAGGGAGGGAGGGAGGGAAAGAAAGAGGGAGCGAGGGAATGAAAGAGGGAGGGAGGGAAAGAAAGGGAGGGAGGGAAAGAAAGGGAGGGAGGGAGGGAAAGAGGGAGGGAGGGAAAGAAAGAGGGAGGGATGGAGGGAAAGAAAGGGGGAGGGAGGGAAAGAGGGAGGGAGGGAGGGAAAGAAAGAGGGAGGGAGGGAGGGAAAGAGGGAGGGAGGGAGGGAAAGAGGGAGGGAAAGAAAGAAAGAGTGAGGGAAAGAAAGAAAGAAAGAGGGAGGGAGGGAAAGAAAGAAGGAGGGAGGGAAAGAGGGAGGGAGGGAGGGAAAGAAAGGGAGGGAGGGAGGGAAGAAAGGGGGAGGGAGGGAGGGAAAGAAAGAAGGAGGGAGGGAGGGAAAGAAAGAAGTAGGGAGGGAAAGAAAGAGGGAGGGAGGGAGTGAGGGAAAGAAAGAGGGAGGGAAAGAAAGAGGGAGGGAGGGAGTGAGGCAAAAAAGCGGGAGGGAGGGAAAGAAAGAGGGAGGGAAAGAGAGGGAGGGAAAGAAAGAGGGAGGGAAAGAGGGAGGGAGGGAGGGGAAAGAAGAGGGAGGGAGGGAAAGAAAGAGGGAGCGAGGCAAAGAAAGAGGGAGGGAAGGAATGAAAGAGGGAGGGAGGGAAGGAAAGAGGGAGGGAGGGAAAGAAAGGGAGGGAGGGAGGGAAACAAAGAGGGAGGGATAGGGAAAGAAAGGGAGGAGGGAGGGAGGAAAGAAAGAGGGAGGGAGGGAAGAGAAGGAGGGAGGGAGGGAAGAGAAAGAGGGAGGGAGGGAAGAGAAAGAGGGAGGGAGGGAAGAAAAAGAGGGAGGGAGGGAAAGAAAGAGGGAGGGAGTGAGGGAAAAAAGCGGGAGGGAGTGAGAGGGAAGAAAGAGGAGGGAGGGAAAGAGGGAGGGAGGAAAGGGGAGGGAGGGAAAGAGGGAGGGAGGAAAGAGGGAGGGAGGGAAGAGGGAGGGGAGGGAAGAAAAGAGGGAGGGAGGGAGGGAAAGAAAGAGGGAGAGGGAGGAAAGGAAAGAGGGAGGGAGGGAAGAAAGAGGGGAGGGAGGGAGAGAAAGAGGGAGGGAGGGAGGGAAAGAAAGAGGAAGGGAGGGAGTGAGCGAAAGAAAGAGGGAGGGAGGAGAGGAAGAAAGAGGGAGGGAGGAGAGGAAGAAAGAGGGAGGGAGGGAGGGAAAGAAAGAGGGAGGGAGGGAGGGAAAGAAAGAGGGAGGGAAAGAGAGAGGGAGGGAGGGAAAGAAAGAGGGAGGGAGGGAAAGAAAGAGAGGGAGGGAAAGAAAGAGAGAGGGAGGGAGGGAAAGAAAGAGAGAGGGAGGGAAAGAGAGAGGGAGGGAAAGAGGGAGGGAGGGAAAGAGAGAGGGAGGGAAAGAGGGAGGGAGGGAAAGAGGGAGGGAGGGAGGGAGGGAGGGAAAGAGGGAGGAGGGGGGGAAAAGGGGCGGAGGAGGGAGGAAAGAGGGAGGGAGGGAAGGGGGTGGGAGGGAAAGAGGGAGGGAGGGAGGGAAGGAGGGAGGGAGGGAAAGAGGGAGGGAGGGAAGGAGGGAGGGAGGGAGGGAAAGAGGGAGGGAGGGAAAGAAAGAGGGAGGGAGGGAGGGAAAGAGGGAGGGAGGGAGGGAAGGAAAGAGGGAGGGAAGGAAAGAGGGACGGAAAGAAAGAGGGAGGGAGGGAAGGAAAGAGGGAGGGAAGGAAAGAGGGAGGGAAGGAAAGAGGGAGGGAAGGAAAGAGGGAGGGAAGGAAAGAGGGAGGGAAGGAAAGAGGGAGGGAAGGAAAGAGGGAGGGAAAGAAAGAGAGGGAGGAAAGGAAAGAGGGAGGGAGGAAAGGAAAGAGGGAGGGAGGGAAAGAGGGAGGGAGGGAAAGAAAGAGGGAGGGAAGGAAAGAGGGAGGGAAAGAAAGAGGGAGGGAAAGAAAGAGGGAGGGAAAGCAAGAGGGAGGGAGGGAAGGAAAGAGGGAGGGAAAGAAAGAGAGAGGGAGGGAAAGAGGGAGGGAGGGAAGGAAAGAGGAAGGGAAGGAAAGTGGGAGGGAGGGA